>NW_025275048.1:0-1312 GCF_018294505.1 Triticum aestivum
GTTGTGACGTTTGGCATACCCAAAGCACTCCTACGGTATCCGGGAGTTACACGATCTCATGGTCTAAGGAAAAGATACTTTGACATTGCAAAACTCTAGCAAACGAACTATACGATCTTGTGCTATGTTTAGGATTGGGTCTCATCCATCACATCATTCTCCCAATGATGTGATCTCGTTATCAATGACATCCAGTGTCCATAGTCAGGAAACCATGACTATCTGTTGATCAACGAGCTAGTCAACTAGAGGCTCACTAGGGACATGTTGGTGTCTGTTATTCACACATGCATTACGATTTCCGGATAACACAATTATAGCATGAATAAAGACAATTATCATGAACAAGGAAATATAATAATGCTTTTATTATTGCCTCTAGGGCATATTTCCAACAGTCTCCCACTTGCACTAGAGTCAATAATCTAGTTACATTGTGATGAATCGAACACCCATGGAATTCTGGTGTTGATCATGTTTTGCTCTAGGGAGAGGTTTAGTCAACGGATCTACTACATTCAGGTCTGTATGTACTTTACAAATCTCTATGTCTCCATCTTGAACATTTTCACGAATGGAGTTGAAGCGACGCTTGATGTGCCTTGTCTTCTTGTGAAACCTGGGCTCCTTGGCAAGTGCAATAGCTCCAGAGTTGTCACAGAAGAGCTTGATCGGCCCCGACGCATTGGGTATGACTCCTAGGTCGGTGATGAACTCCTTCACCCATATTTCTTCATGTGCTGCCTCCGAGGCTGCCATGTACTCCGCTTCACATGTAGATCCCGCCACGACGCTTTGCTTGCAACTGCACCAGCTCACTGCCCCACCATTCAAAATATACACGTATCTGGTTTGTGACTTAGAGTCATCCAGATCTGTGTCGAAGCTAGCGTCGACGTAACCCTTTACGACGAGCTCTTCGTCACCTCCATAAACGAGAAACATTTCCTTAGTCCTTTTTAGGTACTTCAGGATATTCTTGACCGCTGTCCAGTGTTCCTTGCCGGGATTACTTTGGTACCTTCCTACCAAACTTACGGCAAGGTTTACATCAGGTCTGGTACACAGCATGGCATACATAATAGAACCTATGGCTGAGGCATAGGGGATGACGCTCATCTCTTCTATATCTTCTGCCGTGGTCGGACATTGAGCTGAGCTCAATTTCATACCTTGCAACACAGGCAAGAACCCCTTCTTGGATTGATCCATATTGAACTTCTTCAATATCTTATCAAGGTATGTGCTTTGTGAAAGACCTATGAGGCGTCTTGATCTATCTCTATAGATTTTGATGCCTAATATATAAGCA
>NW_025275049.1:0-1312 GCF_018294505.1 Triticum aestivum
GCCGTCCTTCGCCGCCTCGGATCTGCTTCCCCTCCGCCGACATACGGCCACGGCAACACAATCAACAATTTGGCCATGGGTTTGTCCAAGCATGCACCCTCCAGAACATCGGTTTCCCCAGTAAAAACAAGAAGATCGGCACGACATGTGGGGGTGACCACACCGGCAACCGAAAAAGGTACTCGTCTTCCCTTATTCGTGCAAATCTTACGTCTCTGCTTGCACGGTATTCATCCCACAGAAGACACTAGTTGACCGCTTCTTCTTGATACTAGATGTTCCTAGTAACTCGCGATGCACAAGGTTTCTCCTCATATACTATTTCACCTTAGCTAGAGGTTCGTCGCCCCCCTGAATTTCAATTTCTGGCCAGTTGATTCCCAATTAACGGAAGCATTCCCCGGTGTAACAGGCGCTAGTATGCCTATTACGCCAGGGAAGCAGCGCCTTGGTGTTTATCTTAGGGGCGTGTGCGGCCTAGAGCTACTGGCGCCCAATCTGGAGGTCGATCGGGATTAAAGGGATGGCCTGGGGGTGCTGCCAAGCATGGCGGTGGTGTGAGGTCAATGGGAGGGCGGGGCGGCGGAGGCAGGGGTCTGGGCCGGTGGTCGCTGGCGGTTCGAGAAAGATCGTCAACAGTGAGTGGCGAGAGGTAGACGAAGGCCATGTGCCCGTTCCTTATAGATCAGACGGTTCATTAAAAAATCAACTGGCCTATTTATTTTCAGTCGACTGTTATCTTAGATATGACCACATGTGGTGGTGTGCTGGAGGAGTACCTGCATTTCCTGTGCTCATATATTACAAAATCATACGGAGTAGAATCTAATTTTGTTTGCCATGCAATTTTGTAGAGCTATCATATGTCTCCTGTCATTTATTTTTCAGCCACCTGCTATCTGCTACTTTTACAGTGCACTAGTTCTGCACATACTTCACCCTTACTCTCACTATTGTGTTTTTATGCAAGGGTATTTCAGACTCTGCTGCCATGAGAGAAGCCAAAAAGAAAAGAGATAAGTCGCTCCAGCTTGTTGTGCGGCTAGGCAAGACACGTCTCAATGCTTTAATGGGTGCAGTGTCAGCAGATGGAGACGGGGAACGTAGCTCTGGAGTTGATGACCTCGCTGACAATGAACCACCATCCTAGGTGCGTGCTTTAACTTCGCGGTGTCATATGTGGTTGCATGTTCCATATGGTGTCTAGCTTGTATTCGAAAGGCCGAAGTCGATAAGATAAGGAAAGATATTTTTTTACATGAACCACCATCCCCGTGAGCACCAGAAGACAAATAGCTAGTCAGGGCACTGG
>NW_025275050.1:0-1312 GCF_018294505.1 Triticum aestivum
GGGGTTCGACAGCAATGGAAATCGCTTTAGGACCCCAAAACGGTGAGTAATAGTCCACGAAAGGGACAGAATCGACAAAACCCGCGATTGTTGATCACCGAAACATAAACGCACCAGGGGTTCGTCAATGTGGAAATCCCTCCGGGACCCGAAACAGCGAGTAATAGTCCACAAAACGGGCCAGAATCGGCCAAAACTGCGAGTGTTGATGAACGACACGTAAGTGCATCTTTGGGTTCAACAACTATGGAAATCGCTTCGGGACCCCAAAAAGGTGAGTAATAGTCCACGAAACGGGTCAGAATTGGCCAGAACTATGAGTGTTGACGATGGGCACGTAAACACACCCCCGGGATCGTGAATCGTGGAAATCGCTCTGGGACCCCAAAACGGTGAGTAATAGTCCACGAGACGGACCAGAATTGGGCAAAATGGTGAGTGTTCATAACCGACACATAAACGCACCCCGGGGATCGCAAATCGTGTAAATCGCTCTAGGACCCCAAAACGGTGAATAATAGTGCACCAAATGGACCAGAATCGGCCAAAACTGTGATTGTTGATGACCGACAAGTAAGCGCACCGTAGGGTTTGTCAATCGTGGAAATCACTTCGGGATGCCAAAACTGTGTAATAGTTCAAAAGCGGGCCAAAATCGGCCAAAACTGCGAGTCTTGACGACCAACACGCAAGCACACCTTGGGGTTCGACAAAAATGGAAATCTCTTTGGGACACCAAAACGGTGAGTAATAGTCCACGAAACGGGTCGGAATCAACAACACCTACGAGTGTTGATGACTGACACGTAAACGCACCCAGAGGTTCATCAATCGTGGAAATCTCTCCGGGACCCCAAAACAGCGACTAATAGTCCACGAGACGGCCAGAATTAACCAAAATTGTGAGTGTTGATGACCGACACATAAACGCACCCCCGGGGTTCGTCAATCGTGGAAATCACTTCGGGACCCCAAAACTGAGTAATAGTCCAAGAAACGGGCCAGAATCGGCCAAAACTGCGAGACTTGACGACCAACACGTAAGCACACCTTGGGGTTCGACAGCAATGGAAATCGCTTTAGGACCCCAAAACGGTGAGTAATAGTCCACGAAAGGGACAGAATCGACAAAAACCGCGATTGTTGATGACCGAAACATAAACGCACCAGGGGTTCGTCAATCGTGGAAATCCCTCCGGGACCCGAAACAGCGAGTAATAGTCCACAAAACGGGCCAGAATCGGCCAAAACTGCGAGTGTTGATGAACGACACGTAAGTGCATCTTTGGGTTCAACAACTATGGAAATCGCT
>NW_025275051.1:0-1312 GCF_018294505.1 Triticum aestivum
CCCCCCCCCCTTGATCACCAGATATCGCCTACTCTCCTCTATACTGCTTGCATTAGAGTAGTGTAGCATGTTACTGCTTTTCGATATCCTATTCTGATGCATAGCCTATCCTTGCTACTACTGTTGATACCTTTACCTGCAATCCTACATGCTTAGTATAGGATGCTAGATTTCCATCAGTGGCCCTACATTCTTGTCCGTCTGCTGTGCTACACTATCAGGCCGTGATCACCTGGGCGGTGATCGCGGGTATATACTTATATACTATATACATGACACATGTGATGACTAAAGTCGGGTCGGCTCGTAGGAGTACCCGCAAGTGGATCTTTGTGGCGGAGCGACAGGGCAGGTTGAGACCGCCTAGGTAAGAGGTGGGCCTGGCCCTGGTCGGCGTTCGCGGATACTTAACACGCTTAACGAGATCTTGGTATTTGATCTGAGTCTGGCCATTTGGTCTATACGCACTAGCCATCTACGCGGGAGTAGTTATGGGTATCCCGGCATCGTGGTATCAGCCGAAGCTCTTTTGACGTCAGCGACTGAGTGGCGCGCGCCGTGTTGGACCGCTTTGACGTAACCGCCGTGATCGTGTGGGTTGCTAGGTCTGCTCGCGGCCGCGTTCGCAACGTGCAGGTGTGCTTAGGGCGATGGGCCCAGACCCCTGCGCGCATAGGTTTAGACCGGCGTGCTGACCTCTCTGTTGAGCCTAGGTGGGGCTGCGACGTGTTGATCTTACGAGGCCGGGCATGACCCAGGAAAGTGTGTCCGGCCAATTGGGATCGAGCGTGTTGGGTTATGTGGTGCACCCCTGCAGGGAAGTTTATCTATTCAAATAGCCGTGTCCCTCGGTAAAAGGACGACCCGGAGTTGTACCTTGAGCTTATGACAACTAGAACTGGATACTGAATAAAATACACCCTTCCAAGTGCCAGATACAACCCGGTGATCGCTCTCTAACAGGGCGACGAGGAGGGGATTGCCGGGTAGGATTATGCTATGCGATGCTACTTGGAGGACTTCACTCTATTCTCTTCTATATGCTGCAAGATGGAGATGACCAGAAGCGTAGTCTTCGACAGGACTAGCTATCCCCCTTTTAATTCTGGCATTCTGCAGTTCAGTCCACTGATATGCCCCTTTACACATATACCCATGCATATGTAGTGTAGCTCCTTGCTTGCGAGTACTTTGGATGAGTACTCACGGTTGCTTCTCTCCCTCTTTTTCCCCCTTTCCTTTCTATCTGGTTGTCGCAACCAGATGTTGGAGTCCAGGAGCCAGACGCCACCGTCGACGACGACTCCCACGG
>NW_025275052.1:0-1312 GCF_018294505.1 Triticum aestivum
GTCCTTAGGAACTGAGTTCTGTGTTTGTGATCCATGATTCAGCTACTACCATGCATTGGGCCCTGAAATATGACCCCGCTCGACTTCTTATTCACCCTAGTCCTCTGTCCAGGAGTTGCAAGTAGTTTCTGGTGTTTGTAGCTTACTGGAGGCCGTGGACAGCGCTGACCGTAGGGGTGGGCTGTGATGCGGTAGGTACGTGGCACGGTGTACCGGATGCCCGTTTGGTATCTCGGGAACCCTGTTCACATCGTTTGGGGCTGTGAGCGAAACTCCGGTCGGATCTCCTCATGGATGGAACCCGAATAGGCGATAAACCTGGACTAGAGACTTGAGTGTTTAGGTAGGTCGTGGTCTACACCCACGTCGGCTTTCGCTTGAAGTCTGCCGAGCACATGTCGTGTGCAGACGCTAAGTGGTGGAAACATGTATGAAGAAGTACACCCCTGCAGGGTTAACATCATCTATTCGAGTAGCCGTGTCCGCGGTAAAGGACTTCTGGGTTGCTTATATCAGTTCATAGACAAGTGAAAGTGGATACCCTAAAATACGCAAGATAAGCGTGAGTGCTATGGATGGCGTTCTCGTAGGGAGACGAGAGCGGTTCCATAGTGGTGTATTGATTGGTGAATATGTGGACTCGTGTGCGCCACCTCAAAAGAGTTACATTGCAGTCGTAGTTCGGGATAGCCACCGAGTCAAAGCTGGCTTGCTGCAGTTAAACCCCACCATCCCCTTTGTTGATAATGATGCATATGTAGTTAGTTCTGATGTAAGTCTTGCTGGGTACATTTGTACTCACGTTTGCCAATTTTATGTTTTTGCAGAGAGACTTCGGTCTCACTAGTAGTTCCACGTGGACTTCGACGTTTAGCTTGTTACCTCAGCTACGATCTTGTGCCCTCGGCAGGATCTGGTAGATAGTCAGGCTTCTCAGCCTTTTTCATTTATAGATGTCTGTACTCAGACATGTTAAGCTTCCGCATGTGCTTTGACTTGTATGCTCTGATTGTTGGGTCATGAGACCCATGTTTGTAATATCCCGCTCCTCGGAGCCTAATGAATAAATATTTGAGTCGTAGAGTCATGTTGTGATGCCATGTTGTATTTGCACATATCGAGCATATTGTGTGTATGTTATTGAAATGCTTGGTATGTGTGGGATCTGGCTATCTAGTTGTTTATCCTTAGTAGCCTCTCTTACCGGGAAATGTCTCCTAGTGCTTCCACTGAGCCATGGTAGCTTGCTACTGCTCCGGAACACTTAGGCTGGCCGGCATGTGTCCTTCTTCGTTCCTGTGTCTGTCCCTTC
>NW_025275053.1:0-1312 GCF_018294505.1 Triticum aestivum
ATGCTTGTTGTGAGAAGCTCCGGTTTGTGAGAAGCATATACCCAAACCTGCCCCAAATGGACAAAATTTGTACCACAGTATGTTGATGCCGCTCCATGATAGCATGCCAAGTTTCATGAATTTCAGACGAGTTTAGGATTTACTAGAATAAAAAAACCAGGCATCTCACTGTTTTGCCGGCAATCAACGGTGCCATGGTGTTTGAAATTCATTCCCATTTCTTGCATGGGACCTAAGCATGCACCCAAGGACAAAGATTTGATTTTTCAACGAATTTATATGCATTGGAGCATGCGCATGTAGTTCAAATTTGAATTATGCACATAAATGCATTGAAAACTTAGTAAATGCATAAAAATGTCCAAACGAACCCCGAAAAATCACAAAAATTCACACAACACTCCTGTTATTCTATGTTGACACAAGAAAAAAAAACTTGAAAGCAATAAGAGGCAATGGATATCGTTTCGTCCCCGAAGGTGGGACGTTCCCTACCGAAAACCATCATGCTTGTTGTGAGAAGCTCTGGTTTGTGAGAAGCATATACCCAAACCTGCCCCAAATGGGACAGAATTTGTACCACGGCATGTTCATGCCGCTCCATGAAAGCATGCCAAGTTTCATGAATTTCAGATGAGTTTTGGATTTACTAGAAATTAAAAACCAGGCATCTCACTGTTTTGCCGGCAATCAACGGTGCGCTTGTGTTTGAAATTCATTCCATTTTCTTGCATGGGACCTAAGCATGCACCCAAGTACATAGATTTTATTTTTCAACGAATTTATATGCACTGGAGCATGCGCATTTAGTTCATATTTCAATTATGCACATAAATGCATTGAAAACTCAGTTAATGCTTAAAAATGTCTAAACGAACCCCGAAAAATCAGAAAAAAAATCTCACAACACTCCTGTTGTTCTATGTTGACATGAGAAAAAAACTTGAAAGCAATAAGAGGCAATGGATATCGTTTCATCCCCAAAGGTGGCACGTTCCCTACCGAAAACCATCATGCTTGTTGTGAGAAGCTCCGGTTTGTGAGAAGCATATACCCAAACCTGCCCCAAATGGACAAAATTTGTACCACAGTATGTTGATGCCGCTCCATGATAGCATGCCAAGTTTCATGAATTTCAGACGAGTTTAGGATTTACTAGAATAAAAAAACCAGGGATCTCACTGTTTTGCCGGCAATCAACGGTGCCATGGTGCTTGAAATTCATTCCCATTTCTTGCATGGGACCTAAGCATGCACCCAAGGACAAAGATTTGATTTTCCAATGAATTTATATGCACTGGAGCATGCGCAT
>NW_025275054.1:0-1312 GCF_018294505.1 Triticum aestivum
TATGTTTAGGATTGGGTCTTGTCCATCACATCATTCTCCTAATGATGTGATCTCGTTATCAATGACATCCAGTGTCCATAGTCAGGAAACCATGACTATCTGTTGATCAACGAGCTAGTCAACTAGAGGCTCACTAGGGACATGTTGATGTCTGTTATTCACACATGTATTACGATTTCCGGATAACACAATTATAGCATGAATAAAGACAATTATCATGAACAAGGAAATATAATAATAATGCTTTTATTATTGCCTCTAGGGCATATTTCCAACAGTCTCCCACTTGCACTAGAGTCAATAATCTAGTTACATTGTGATGAATCGAACACCCATGGAATTCTGGCGTTGATCATGTTTTGCTCTAGGGAGAGGTTTAGTCAACGGATCTGCTACATTCAGGTCCGTATGTACTTTACAAATCTCTATGTCTCCATCTTGAACATTTTCACGAATGGAGTTGAAGCGACGCTTGATGTGCCTTGTCTTCTTGTGAAACCTGGGCTCCTTGGCAAGTGCAATAGCTCCAGTGTTGTCACAGAAGAGCTTGATCGGCCCCGACGCATTGGGTATGACTCCTAGGTCGGTGATGAACTCCTTCACCCATATTGCTTCATGTGCTGCCTCCGAGGCTGCCTTGTACTCCGCTTCACATGTAGATCCCGCCACGACGCTTTGCTTGCAACTGCACCAGCTTACTGCCCCACCATTCAAAATATACACGTATCCGGTTTGTGACTTAGAGTCATCCAGATCTGTGTCGAAGCTAGCGTCGACGTAACCCTTTACGACGAGCTCTTCGTCACCTCCATAAACGAGAAATATTTCCTTAGTCCTTTTCAGGTACTTCAGGATATTCTTGACCGCTGTCCAGTGTTCCTTGCCGGGATTACTTTGGTACCTTCCTACCAAACTTACGGCAAGGTTTACATCAGGTCTGGTACACAGCATGGCATACATAATAGAACCTATGGCTGAGGCATAGGGGATGACGCTCATCTCTTCTATATCTTCTGCCGTGGTCGGACATTGAGCTGAGCTCAATTTCATACCTTGCAACACAGGCAAGAACCCCTTCTTGGATTGATCCATATTGAACTTCTTCAATATCTTATCAAGGTATGTGCTTTGTGAAAGACCTATGAGGCGTCTCGATCTATCTCTATAGATTTTGATGCCTAATATATAAGCAGCTTCTCCAAGGTCCTTCATTGAAAAACTTTTATTCAAGTAGGCCTTGATGCTGTCCAAGAGTTCTATATCATTTCCCATCAAAAGTATGTCATCTACATATAATATGAGAAATGCTACA
>NW_025275055.1:0-1312 GCF_018294505.1 Triticum aestivum
GCATCCACAGAAAGTCGGCCTTGGGTGAAACTGCAAAATTCTTCACGTTTACGGTCCATGAGACCCTCCGGAATGTGATGTTCACGGAAAGCCTCGCTGAACTCAGCCCAAGTAGTGACATGGCCCGCTGGGCGCATAGCTCCATAATTCTCCCACCATAGACTGGCGGGGCCCTCAAGATGATATGCAGCAAAGGTGACCTTGTCAGCCTCCGCTACCAGCGCGGAACGCAGTTTGTGAGAGATACTGCGAAGCCAGTCATCAGCGTCGAGAGGCTCGACGGAGTGGTGGAACGTGGGTGGATGCAATTTGATAAAATCACTGAGTGACACCACGTTAGCCCTCTGATGGTGTGCTGTATTCTGTTCAATACGCTCCAACAAACGGTTGGTCTCCCGCTTGTTTCTCTCAGCTTCCATCATAACCTCGGCTAGTGAAGGAGGATGAGGCAGATTTGCATCCCTGGCTTCACTGCCTTCGGCCTGCTCTTGGGAAGCAGGGTTAGCGCGCGTGTTAACCATCCTAGGTAATCAAGACAATGTTTAGTCAGGATGGTAAAATTCCGATATAGGATACATAATGTAAGGAATAAATCGGAATGCAAGATGATCATCCGTATGACATGGTAGATACAGAAACTGCTTCTTTTATTCCATCGTCATACACACCATACAGGGTTTAGTACAAGACCAAACAAAGTACTATTACGGTGAAAAGAGGATTACATCTCATCGGAGACATTCCAAGCTCCTATACATTATTTTTCTACATCTCCGGAAAGAGTACAAACTAGGTCATATCCCACGAGTCACGCAGGACGATAGACGACACAGCTAGTGCGAACTAGTGATACTACCACTAACTCAGACCGATCCGTAGTAGTCCTCGTAGAAGTCACCTCCATAGCCTGGAAGCTCAACATGATCATCCGGAAACAGACGGTCTCGTGGAGCTTGTGGACCATAGGGGCTAGGATGAGGCCTTGGACCAACAAACGGTGGCCTGCGGGGACCGCGAGGTGGGGTGATGCCTCCTACATCACGCCAAACCATCACGTCCGGCAGAGCAGATCTCACAGGATAGAGATCGCGCATATCTGAATATCCAGCTTGCACCGCCGGTGCGAACCGAGTCAAAGTAGCCCAGTGGTCAGCACGGGTATTGAAGAGCTCTAACCTTAAGGCCCGATTTTCACGGTCCTTATCCTCGAGCATCTCAGCAGTGGTGCGAGTCCGTGAATCCTCCTGAGTGGAGTCAGCATAGATAGCCTGGAGATACCCTTGTGCTCCCGGAAGTGATCCTGGCATATACC
>NW_025275056.1:0-1312 GCF_018294505.1 Triticum aestivum
AGATTAAATGAAGTTGGTTTGAATACAAGATTCAAATTTAAACTCCATATGTGATTATTCAAATGCCATTTAATTGATTTGTGCTAAACAGCAGCTATAAGTTGTTCTAACATGCATGAAAATGGTACAGATGGATTCCTTGAATTTTTCTGATAATTTTTCATATATAAATTATTTAATTTGGAGTTACGGTTAATTTTCTATGAATTATTGAAGTTTATACAATTTTCTGGAATTTCCTGATTATTAATAAATCCAGTAATTGAATTAATGCGCCAGCCTGACGTCATAGTGACGTCAGCAGGTCAACGGGCTGGTCCGGGTCAAACCTGACGTGTGGGACCCACACGTCAGTGACAGGGGGTTAACAGGGGTTTATTTAGTTTAATTAAAAGGTTAGGGGGGGTCGGGCCCACTGGTCAGCGTCAGGGGGGGTTTATTTTAGTTTAATTAAGGATTAAGACACTAGGGCCCACATGTCAGTGTCAGCAGGGGGGTAATTAAATTAAAATAAACTAACTAATTAACAGGGGGGCTGGCCCCACCTGTCATCGACCCAGGGTGGGTCAAACCCCTGGTCAGCAGGGCCTAACCCGCCGGCGGCTCGTCGCCGGTGGCAACAGGCGCGGCGGAGGGCGCGGGCTCGCTCCTCCGGCGTCCAAATGGACGGAGGAGAGCGGCTACGGGGAGCTGGAGCTCACCCGCGCCCATTTCAGCAAGCAGCAGCAGCTAGGGCGGCCGGAGACGATGGCCTCGAGCTCGGCAGCGGCGGCCGGAGCTCGGGCGTGCTCGGTTTCGGCATTACACGGCACGGCGGGCGCGGCCGATGGGCTCTACGGGATGCTGGGGTCACCAGGAACACCCGGAGGCAACGAACGCAGGCGGAGAAGCTTGGGAGCACGGAGCTCACCGGCCATGGCGGACGGCGGCTTCGGTGCTCGTGGGGCGGCGGCTATAGGGCGCAATCGAAGGGGGAAAGAGGGAGGGGAGGCGTAGGAGCTCACAGCGGTGCCGTAGGGATGGTTAGCCGGCTCGGGGGCGCGCCGGAGTGGCCGAATCGACGGAGAAGATCCTCGGCGGCCGGCGAGGGGAAAACGTCGGGGGTGGCGTTCCGGGGCTCTTCTGGTCGCGTGACACGGCGAGGAGGTCGAGGGAGGACCGGCGGAGCTTCCTGGGGCGTCGGTGAGGCTAGGGGTGGCCGGTGGCCATGGGTACGGCGACGATGGCGGCGAGCTCCGCTCGGTGCTGTGCGCGAGAGGGAAACAGAGGAGGGAATGGGGTCCATGGGGAGAGAGGGGAGGTGCAGGGGGCG
>NW_025275057.1:0-1312 GCF_018294505.1 Triticum aestivum
CATCATCATTTGTCAATCCTTTCTGACTTCATTTGTTATTTTTCATGCATTTACTAATTATTTTGAGCTATAAGACCCTAATATTGAAAAGCATTTCAAATGAACTCTGAAAAGGTTGAAAGTTGGCATGATATCATCATTTCATCCACACAGCATGTGCAAGAAAGTTGAGAGGGTTACGGCAAAAACTGGATGCACTTCGTGTACAGAACGGACAATCTCTTTCAAAGTATCAGGATTTCATCCGGAAACTCGTCTGTTAGAAAGGGATTTCATTTTTTTAAACTTATTTGAACTCCTGACTTTTTGTGTGTTCAAAATGCACCATTCAAAGCCACATCATCATTTGTCAATCCTTTATGACTTCATTTGTTATTTTTCATGCATTTACTAATTATTTTGAGCTATAAGACCCTAAAATTGAAAAGCATTTCAAATGAACTCTGAAAAGGTTGAAAGTTGGCATGATATCATCATTTCATCCACATAGCATTTGCAAGAAAGTTGAGAGGGTTACGGCAAAAACTGGATGCACTTCGTGTACAAAACGGACAATCTCTTTCAAAGTATCAGGATTTCATCCGGAAACTCGTCTGTTACAGAGGGATTTCATTTTTTAAACCTTATTTGATCTCCTGACTTTTTGTGTGTTCAAAATGCACCATTCAAAGCCCCATCATCATTTGTCAATCCTTTCTGACTTCATTTGTTATTTTTCATGCATTTACTAATTATTTTGAGCTACAAGACCTTAAAATAGAAAAGCATTTCAAATGAACTCTGAAAAGGTTGAAAGTTGGCATGATATCATCATTTCATCCACATAGCATGTGCAATAAAGTTGAGAGGGTTACGGCAAAAACTGAATGCACTTCGTGTACAAAACGGACAATCTCTTTCAAAGTATCAGGATTTCATCCGCAAACTCGTCTGTTACAAAGGGATTTCATTTTTTAAACCTTAGTTGATTTCCTGACTTTTTGTGTGTTCAAAATGCACCATTCAAAGCCGCATCATCATTTGTCAATCCTTTCTGACTTCATTTGTTATTTTTCATGCATTTACTAATTATTTTGAGCTATAAGACCCTAATATTGAAAAGAATTTCAAATGAACTCTGAAAAGGTTGAAAGTTGGCATGATATCATCATTTCATCCACACAACATTTCCAAGAAAGTTGAGAGGGTTACGGCAAAAACTGAATGCACTTCGTGTATAAAACGGACAATCTCTTTCAAAGTATCAGGATTTCATCCGAAAACTCGTCTGTTACAAAGGGATTTCATTTTTTAAACCTTAGTTGATCTCCTG
>NW_025275058.1:0-1311 GCF_018294505.1 Triticum aestivum
TGTGTGTTCAAAATGCACCATTCAAAGCCACATCATCATTTTTCAATCCTTTCTGAGTTCATTTGTTATTTTTCATGCATTTACTAATTATTTTGAGCTATAAGACCCTAAAATTGAAAAGCATTTCAAATGAACTCTGAAAAGGTTGAAAGTTGGCATGATATCATCATTTCATCCACATAGCATGTGCAAGAAAGTTGAGAGGGTTACGGCAAAAACTGGATGCACTTCGTGTACAAAACGGACAATCTCTTTCGAAGTATCAGGATTTCATCCGAAAACTCGTCTGTTACAAAGGGATTTCATTTTTTAAACCTTATTTGAACTCCTGACTTTTTGTGTGTTCAAAATGCACCATTCAAAGCCACATCATCATGTTTCAATCCTTTCTGACTTCATTTGTTATTTTCATGCATTTACGAATTATTTTGAGCTATAAGACCCTAAAATTGAGAAGCATTTCAAATGAACTCTGAAAAGGTTGAAAGTTGGCATGATATCATCATTTCATCCACATAGCATGTGCAAGAAAGTTGAGAGGGTTACGGCAAAAACTGGATGCACTTCGTGTACAAAACGGACAATCTCTTTCAAAGTATCAGGATTTCATCCGGAAACTCGTCTGTTACAAAGGGATTTAATTTTTTAAACCTTATTTGAACTCCTGACTTTTTGTGTGTTCAGAATGCACCATTCAAAGCCACATCATCATTTTCCAATCCTTTCTGACTTCATTTGTTATTTTTCATGCATTTACTAATTATTTTGAGCTATAAGACCCTAAAAATGAAAAGCATTTCAAATGAACTCTGAAAAGGTTGAAAGTTGGCATGATATCATCATTTCATCCACATAGCATGTGCAAGAAAGTTGAGAGGGTTACGGCAAAAACTGGATGCACTTCTTGTACAAAACGGACAATCTCTTTCAAAGTATCAGGATTTCATCCGGAAACTCGTCTGTTACAAAAGGATTTCATTTTTTAAACCTTATTTGAACTCCTGACTTTTTGTGTGTTCAAAATGCACCATTCAAAGCCACATCAACATTTTTCAATCCTTTCTGACTTCATTTGTTATTTTTCATGCATTTACTAATTATTTTGAGCTATAAGACCCTAAAATTGAGAAGCATTTCAAATGAACTCTGAAAAGGTTGAAAGTTGGCATGATATCATCATTTCATCCACATAGCATGTGCAAGAAAGTTGAGAGGGTTACGTCAAAAACTGGATGCACTTCGTGTACAAAACGGACAATCTCTTTCAAAGTATCAGGATTTCATCCGGAAACTCGTCTGTTACAAAGGGAT
>NW_025275060.1:0-1311 GCF_018294505.1 Triticum aestivum
GAGGGTCCCGGCAAAAAATGGATGCACTTCGTGTACAAAACGGACAATCTCTTTCAAAGTATCAGGATTTCATACGGAAACTCGTTTGTTACAAAGGGATTTCATTTTTTAAAACTTATTTGAACTCCTGACTTTTTGTGTGTTCAAAATGCACCATTCAAAGCCACATCATCATTTTTCAATCCTTTCTGACTTCATTTGTTATTTTTCATGCATTTACTAATTATTTTGAGCTACAAAACCATAAAATTGAAAAGCAGTTCAAATGAACTCTGAAAAGGTTGAAAGTCGGCATGGTATCATCATTTCATCCACATAGCATGTGCAAGAAAGTTGAGAGGGTCCCGGCAAAAAAGGATGCACTTCGTGTACAAAACGGACAATCTCTTTCAAAGTATCAGGATTTCATACGGAAACACGTCTGTCACAAAGGATTTCATTTTTTTAAACATATTTGAACTCCTGACTTTTTGTGTGTTCAAAATGCACCATTCAAAGCCACATCATCATTTTTCAATCCTTTCTGACTTCATTTGTTATTTTTCATGCATTTACTAGTTATTTTGAGCTATAAGACCACAATATTTAAAAGCATTTCAAATGAACTCCGAAAAGGTTGAAAGTTGGCATGGTATCATCATTTCATCCACATAGCATGAGCAAGAAAGTTGAGAGGGTTACGGCAAAAACAGGATGAACTTCGTGTACAAAACGGAAAATCTCTTTCAAAGTATCAGGATTTCATACGGAAACTCGTCTGTTAGAAAGGGATTTCATTATTTAAAACTTATTTGTACTCCTGACTTTTTGTGTGTCCAAAATGCACCATTCAAAGTCACATCATCATTTTTCAATCCTTTCTGACTTCACTTGTTATTTTTCATGCATTTACTAATTATTTTGAGCTATAAGACCCTAAAATTGAAAAGCAGTTCAAATGAACTATGAAAAGGTTGAAAGTCGGCATGCTATCATCATTTCATGCACATAGCATGTGCAAGAAAGTTGAGAGGGTCCCGGCAAAAACTGGATGCACTTCATGTACAAAACGGACAATCTCTTTCAAAGTATCAGGATTTCATACGGAAACTCGTCTGTTACAAAGGGATTTCATTTTTTAAAACTTATTTGAACTCCTGACTTTTTGTGTGTTCAAAATGCACCATTCAAAGCCACATCATCATTTTTCAATCCTTTCTGACTTAATTTGTTATTTTTCATGCATTTACTAATTATTTTGAGCTATAAGACCCTAAAATTGAAAAGCATTTCAAATGAACTCTGAAAAGGTTGAAAGTTGGCATGGTATCA
>NW_025275061.1:0-1311 GCF_018294505.1 Triticum aestivum
TAAATGCATGAAAAATAACAAATGAAGTCAGAAAGGATTGAAAAATGATGATGTGGCTTTGAATGGTGCATTTTGAACACACAAAAAGTCAGGAGTTCAAATAAGTTTTAAAATATGAAATCCCTTTGTAACATACGAGTTTCCGTATGAAATCCTGATACTTTGAAAGAGATTGTCCGTTTTGTACATGAAGTGCATCCAGTTTTTGCCGTAACCCTCTCAACTTTCCTGCACATGCTATGTGGATGAAATGATGATACCATGCCAACTTTCAACCTTTTCAGAGTTCATTTGAAATGCTTTTCAATTTTAGGGTCTTATAGCTCAAAATGATTAGTAAATGCATGAAAAATAACAAATGAAGTCAGAAAGGATTGAAAAATGATGATGTGGCTTTGAATGGTGCATTTTGAACACACAAAAAGTCAAGAGTTCAAATAAGTTTAAAAAAATGTAATCCCTTTGTAACAGACGAGTTTCCGTATGAAATCCTGATACTTTGAAAGAGATTGTCCGTTTTGTACTAGAAGTGCATCCAGTTTTTGCCGTAACCCTCTCAACTTTCTTGCACATGCTATGTGGATGAAATGATGATACCATGCTAACTTTGAATCTTTTTAGAGTTCATTTGAAATGCTTTTCAATTTTAGGGTCTTATAGCTCAAAATAATTAGTAAATGCATGAAAAATAACAAATGAAGTCAGAAAGGATTGAAAAATGATGATGTGGCTTTGAATGGTGCATTTTGAACACACAAAAATTCAGGAGTTCAAATAAGTTTTAAAAAATGAAATCCCTTTGAAACAGACAAGTTTCCGTACTAAATCCTGATACTTTGAAAGAGATTGTCCGTTTTGTACACGAAGTGCATCCAGTTTTTGCCGTAACCCTCTCAACTTTCGTGCACATGCTATGTGGATGAAATGATGATACCATGCTAACTTTCAACCTTTTCAGAGTTCATTTGAAATGCTTTTCAATTTTAGGGTCTTATAGCTCAAAACAATTAGTAAATTCATGAAAAATAACAAATGAAGTCAGAAAGGATTGAAAAATGATGATGTGGCTTTGAATGGTGCATTTTGAACACACAAAAAGTGAGGAGTTCAAATAAGTTTAAAAAAATGAAATCCCTTTGTAACAGACGAGTTTCCGTACGAAATCCTGATACTTTGAAAGAGATTGTCCGTTTTGTACACGAAGTGCATCCATTTTTTGCCGTAACCCTCTCAACTTTCCTGCACATGCTATGTGGATGAAATGATGATACCATGCCAACTTTCAACCTTTTCAGAGTTCATTTGAAATGC
>NW_025275062.1:0-1311 GCF_018294505.1 Triticum aestivum
CGTCTGGCTAGACGCATGCGACTATGTCACGCAGATGCCGGAACATGTCAACAAGAAAGAAGAACAAAACTGGTAACGAGGAGACCGGTATAGTGAGCATCTGTATGACTCAAGATGATACCGATATATCACACCTCAGGTTGTGTAAAGTGTCTCAAAGCAAAGTGGATGGCACATGATAACCAAAGGTTCACTCGAATGTCATTTGTGTACTCATAGGGATCTATATGGACGTCCACGTTCTGCTATCGGTCATTGAACGAAAGGGGTTTTTGTTCACGTCTATGTTTTATCGAACCAACATGGTCACAAGCTTAAACTAATCACAATCTGCTAAGTGTTAGTAGGCCATGAGTAATGAGGAAATATTTGTGAAATAGTAGTATTCAAGATAGTTTTGAGAGGAACTGAAAGTATTTCGAGGTCACCGGAAGGGTTTCGGGGTTTACCGGGTAATATCAATAAATACTATATAGGTGGAAAATATTTCCGATGATGTTAAATTAATAACAAAAAACTCTTATAATAGTTATGAGGTTTTTATATTTAATTAAATACCAACAGGCCTTGGAAGGCCAAGTGGTGGAAAGAATATTGGGCCACATAGGCCCAATAGGGGAGGCGCCCCACCTAGCTTCTTGGACAAGCCAAGTGGGAGGCTAAATTGGAGGAGAACTCCCCCTCCTTGGCCGGTAAAATGGGGAGGAAACCTTCCCCCTTTGAGGCGACCCCTCCCATCTCCTCCAACCTATATATACTTGAGGTTTTAGCAGTTTTGTATACACAGGTTTTGGAGCCTCCTCTAGTTCGTTCTAGTTGATCCAATTAGAGCTAGATCTAGATTCTCTCTAATCCTCATAATTAGAAGCCTCGTATGGTCTAATCTCCTTCCTCTAATTCCCGAACGACGATTGGCTACGGACGGCGAAGCGCTGCCGGATCATGAAGATCATACGCTTGCAAATTGCAGAAAGGTCGTGCTTTCGGTCTTCTCGTTCGAGGGGTCGTTCGTGAACGGTTCGAAAACTTCAAGTACGATCTTACCGACTCATCTTCTTTTGCTGCAACTCTGAGTCGGTAACAATCTGATCCAGACCGTTATTGCATCTGCATGGTGTTTCTGGTTGATCGTAGGGCGATTTTTTAATATTCTCTACTCCCTTCGTTCCTAAATATAAGTCTTTTTAGAGATTCCACTACGGACTATATACGGATGTATATAGACATACTTTAGAGTATAGATTCGCTCAATTTGCTCCGTATGTAGTCCATAGTGAAATCTCTTGACTTATATTTAAGAAATGAGGGAGT
>NW_025275063.1:0-1311 GCF_018294505.1 Triticum aestivum
CGTGGTTCGTTAATCGTGGAAATCACTCCGGGGCCCCAAAACAGTGAGTAATAGTATACAAAAAAGGCAAGAATCGGACAAAAGTGTAAGTGTTGATGACCGAAACGTAAACGCACCCCGCGGTTCGTTAATCGTTGAAATCACTTCGATACCCCAAAACAGTGCGTAATACTCCACGAAACGGGCCAGAATCGGCCAAAACTGCGAGTGTTGATGAGCGACACATAAATGCACCCCGGTGCTCGTCAAACATGGAAATCACGCCGAGACCCAAAAACAAAGTAATAGTCCAAGAAACGGGTCAGAATTGGCCAAAACTGTGAGTGTTGATGACCGACACGTAAATGCACCCCGTGGTTTGTTAATCGTGGAAATCACTCCGGGGGCCCGAAAAGTGAGTAATAGTCCATGATACGGGCCAGACTCTGCCAAAACTATGAGTATTGATGACCGACAGGTAAGCGCGCCTTGGGGTTCAACAACTATGGAAATCACTTCGGGACCTAAAAACAGTGAGTAATAGTCCACAAAACACGTTAGAATTGGCCAAAATTGTGAGTGTTGCTGACCGACACGTAAACACAACCCGGGGTCATTTCGGGACCCCATAACTAAGTAATAGTCCAAGAAACGGGCCAGAATCGGCCCAAACTTCGATTGTTGATGACTTACACTTAAGCGCACCTTAGGGTTCAACAACCATGGAAATCGCTTTGGGGCCCCAAAACAGTGAGTAACAGTCCACGAAACGGGTCAGAATCGACAAAAACCGCGAGTGTTGATAACCAACCCGTAAGCGCACCCAAGGGTTCCTTAATCGTGGAAATCACTCCGGGGCCCCAAAAAAGTGAGCAATAGTCCACGAAACGGGCCAGAATCGGCCAAAACTGTGAGTGTTGATGACCGACGCGTAAACGCACCCCGTGGTTCGTTAATCGTGGAAATCACTCCGGGGCCCCAAAACAGTGAGTAATAGTATACAAAAAAGGCAAGAATCGGACAAAAGTGTAAGTGTTGATGACCGAAACGTAAACGCACCCCGCGGTTCGTTAATCGTTGAAATCACTTCGATACCCCAAAACAGTGCGTAATACTCCACGAAACGGGCCAGAATCGGCCAAAACTGCGAGTGTTGATGAGCGACACATAAATGCACCCCGGTGCTCGTCAAACATGGAAATCACGCCGAGACCCAAAAACAAAGTAATAGTCCAAGAAACGGGTCAGAATTGGCCAAAACTGTGAGTGTTGATGACCGACACGTAAATGCACCCCGTGGTTTGTTAATCATGGAAATCACTCCGGGGGCCC
>NW_025275064.1:0-1311 GCF_018294505.1 Triticum aestivum
GATATGTGCAATACAACATGGCATCACAAAATGACTCTACGACTCAAGTAGTTTATTCAATAGGCTCCGAGGAGCGAGATATTACAAACATGGGTCTCATGACCCAACATTCAGAGCATACAAATCAAGCACAAGCGGAAGCTATCATGTCTGAGTACAGACATCTATAAATGAAAAAGGCTGAGAAGCCTGACTATCTACCAAATCCTGCCGAGGCACAAGATCGTAGCTGAGGTAACAAGCTAAACGTCGAAGACCACGCGGAAATACTAGTGAGACTGAAGTCTCTCTGCAAAACATAAAATAGGCAAACGTGAGTACAAATGTACCCAGCAAGACTTACATCAGAACTAACTACATATGCATCATTATCAACAAAGGGATGGTGGGGTTTAACTGCAGCAAGCCAGCTTTAACTCGGTGGCTATCCTAAACTACGACTGCAATGTAACTCTTTTGAGGTGGCGCACACGAGTCCACATATTCACCATATCAATACACCACTATGGATCCGCTCCCGTCTCCCTACGAGAACGCCATCCATAGCACTCACGCTTATCTTGCGTATTTTAGAGTATCCACTTTCACTTGTCTATGAACTGATATAAGCAACCCAGAAGTCCTCTTCCGCGGACACGGCTATTCGAATAGATCATATTAACCCTGCAGGGGTGTACTTCTTCACACACGCTCTCACCACTTACCGCCGTTTACACGACATGTACTCGGCAACCTTCAAGCGGAAGCCCAACGTGGGTGTCGGCCACGACCTACCTAAACACTCAAGTCTCTAGTCCAGGTTTATCGCCTATTCGGGTTCCATCCATGAGGAGATCCGGCCGGAGTTTCGCTCACAGCCCCAAACGATGTGTACAGGGTTCCGTGACACCAAACGGGCGCCCGGTTTACCCGGCCACGTGCCTACCGCATCACAGCCCACCCCTACGGTCAGCGCTGTCGACGGCCTCCAGCATACTACAAACACCAGAAACTACTTGCAACTCCTGGACAGAGGACAAGGGTGATTAAGAAGCCGAGAGGGTCCATTGGTTTCGGGCCCAATGCGTGGTAGTAGCTGAATCATGGATCACAAACACAGAACTCAGTTCCTGAGGACGGCTGCAATGAGACAACCCACCATGTACTCCTACATGGCCTCTCACCGCTACCTTTACCAAATCGTGTTCACACACTTAGCTCACACACAGTAGGACATGTTCACACACCTCTGATTCATCCCCGATGAATCAGACCTGACTCAACTCTAAGCAATAGCAGGCATGACAACAAGCATGAATGAGTAGGCACATC
>NW_025275065.1:0-1311 GCF_018294505.1 Triticum aestivum
AAACTCCACATAAATATGTGTATATAGAAATGGAAATGAAATTCATGCACATCTCATCCAATTTGAGACTTGGTGGAGTTTCCCCTATATATTGGGTCAAGAGAGAAAGCATGCCAAGGAAACTACATGAAGTTAATATGCATGCTCAAGACTTTCAAGAACCGATACCAAAATACAAGGAAATACCAAGTGAAAAGAATACCAAATGGAGAAATCATCACTTGAAAGATATCATTAAAAGATACATCAAGGAATGAGATATCCATTGGAACCCACAAAATGATATCAAACTCCCAAAAGAGAGGATGGTTCCAAACAAACCAAGCTCTCTACAAAGTTTCATGATGGCACAAGTACCAAAAAGAAACGGCTTGCCGTCCACCAACACACACTTAAAATGGATCACAAGTTTAGTGTTTTATAGAAAATAGGATAGCTCCCCCACGAGTTGTGCATTATAGAGAATTTGTATTTGAATACAAAATGCACAAGGTAGGATCACCACGTTCACTATATCAAGGAAAACACTAGACATGATCAAGAAAACAACAAGATCCTCAAGTGGCACAGAAGGCAATCGGAGTTGACACAAACTTGGCAAGAGATAAGGAAAACAAAAGCAAACGCCAACGTGAAGATGATCAATAATCTCTACCACACATAAGTGAGTACCAATTGTCAAAAGACAAGAAGTACTTGGAAATAATTTCCGTTGGTAGATAACAATGATATCCAACATCATCTTCACACCAAACACAAGCAAATTGCAACTTGTAGAGCTAACATGCCACCTAGGAACAAGATAATTTACAATATCAACTCTAGGTGACAATATCTCAAATGTACACATTTTCTAGGCTAGTAATATACACATAGCATATTACTCCCCCATAATGTGATACCAATTAAGGATAAACAAGAGGCAAATAAACGGATCCAACAAGAGATAATTAATGGACTATTTAGAATTTGAATTTCTCATGAGAAGGCATACCACATAGCAACTAGATAATCTTGAAATATCAATACTAGATGGTATTACTCATGTACACTCATTTATAGGATTGTGAGGTGCACAAAGCACATCACTCCCCCATAATGGGATATTCCATTAATCTCTCACAAGAGCCAACTAAGATACAAACAAGATGCACAAAGGCTCAACGAGCGACACACATGTACATGAAGTGCAAACCAACATACCTATACTTGATTACTCAAGATAAGCAATTTGGAGACACAATCATATACAACCACATGCAAGGAACAAAACCAAAACATGCAACGGGGGCAAGTAACTTTCAATGTAAG
>NW_025275066.1:0-1311 GCF_018294505.1 Triticum aestivum
GGACGGCGCCGCCACCGGCACCTGGAGGGGGGAAACGGATGTGTCGGGTCTACACGGATGGGGTCTTGCTGTGCCTTTGGCCCGGATATTGCTCCAAAGTGTGCCTATGGGCTGACCTAACACAACCGGGTGGAGAGTTCCACTGCTGAAAGCCCGTCCGTGCAAAGTCAAAGAGCTAGATCCCGTGGTCAAATGCTACAGGGTTAGGCGGGACGGGGCCCCTGGGGGGTAGCAATGCGACCGGAGCATCGCACCGGGCCCTCATACATGCCGTACGGTGTGGTGGCATGTCCGAAGAGGCGGCACGCGTCTCCGGGGTGTGGCCCCCTCACGGACTGCGATGACACAGTAGTAGATGTTTTGAGGTAACGATGCGACGTGAATATTATTAAATACTCGGAGCGCGATAAAATCATGTGTTTTTTACACGACGTGGTCACATGTGCTATAGGACTGATGGTAATTTTTCATAGTTTTTGGTGATGGAGAAGTATCTGAACACTTCCCTCTCCGCGGATTGCTCTCTGAGTGTCTACGACTGTGGCCTGCGGCCTCCGGGGGCTAGCACATGGCGCCAAATCTTTCTTAGGCGGCCTCTCACAAGTCTGGAATTGTTTTGGCGGTTGCAAGTGCCCGGCCCGCGTCTTCGGTGTGTGCCCCCCCTCACAGACGGCGCCGCCGCCGGCGCGTCGGGTCTACACGGAGGGGGTCTTGCTGTGGCTTTGGCCCGGATGTTGCTCCAAAGTGTTCCTATGGGCTGACCTAACACAACCGGGTGCAGAGTTCCACTGGTCAAAGCCCATCCGTGCAAAGTCAAAGGGCTAGATCCCGTGGTCAAACACTACAGGGTTAGGCGGGACGGGGGCCCTGGGGGTAGCAATGCCACCGGAGCATCGCACCGGGCCCTCATACATGCCGTACGGTGTGGTGGCATGTCCAAAGAGGCGGCACGCGTCTCCGGGTTGTGGCCCCCCTCACGGACGGCGATGACACAATAGTAGACATTTTGCGGTAACGATGCGGCGTGAATATTATTAAATACTCGGAGCGCGATAAAATCATGAGTTTTTTACACGACGTGGGCACATGTGCTATAGGACTGATGGTAATATTCATAGTTTTTGGTGATGGAGAAGTATCTGAACACTTCCCTCTCCGCGGATTGCTCTTCGCGTGTCTACGACTGTGGCCTGCGGCCTACGGGGGCTAGCACCTGCCGCCAAATCTTTCTTAGGCGGCCTCTCACAAGTCTGGAAGTGTTGTGGCGGTTGCAAGTGCCCGGCCCACGTCTCCGGCGTGTGCCCCCCCCCC
>NW_025275067.1:0-1311 GCF_018294505.1 Triticum aestivum
GATATGTGCAATACAACATGGCATCACAAAATGACTCTACGACTCAAGTAGTTTATTCAATAGGCTCCGAGGAGCGAGATATTACAAACATGGGTCTCATGACCCAACATTCAGAGCATACAAATCAAGCACAAGCGGAAGCTATCATGTCTGAGTACAGACATCTATAAATGAAAAAGGCTGAGAAGCCTGACTATCTACCAAATCCTGCCGAGGCACAAGATCGTAGCTGAGGTAACAAGCTAAACGTCGAAGACCACGCGGAAATACTAGTGAGACTGAAGTCTCTCTGCAAAACATAAAATAGGCAAACGTGAGTACAAATGTACCCAGCAAGACTTACATCAGAACTAACTACATATGCATCATTATCAACAAAGGGATGGTGGGGTTTAACTGCAGCAAGCCAGCTTTAACTCGGTGGCTATCCTAAACTACGACTGCAATGTAACTCTTTTGAGGTGGCGCACACGAGTCCACATATTCACCATATCAATACACCACTATGGATCCGCTCCCGTCTCCCTACGAGAACGCCATCCATAGCACTCACGCTTATCTTGCGTATTTTAGAGTATCCACTTTCACTTGTCTATGAACTGATATAAGCAACCCAGAAGTCCTTTTCCGCGGACACGGCTATTCGAATAGATCATATTAACCCTGCAGGGGTGTACTTCTTCACACACGCTCTCACCACTTACCGCCGTTTACACGACATGTACTTGGCAACCTTCAAGCGGAAGCCCAACGTGGGTGTCGGCCACGACCTACCTAAACACTCAAGTCTCTAGTCTAGGTTTATCGCCTATTCGGGTTCCATCCATGAGGAGATCCGGCCGGAGTTTCGCTCACAGCCCCAAACGATGTGTACAGGGTTCCGTGACACCAAACGGGCGCCCGGTTTACCCGGCCACGTGCCTACCGCATCACAGCCCACCCCTACGGTCAGCGCTGTCGACGGCCTCCAGCATACTACAAACACCAGAAACTACTTGCAACTCCTGGACAGAGGACAAGGGTGATTAAGAAGCCGAGAGGGTCCATTGGTTTCGGGCCCAATGCGTGGTAGTAGCTGAATCATGGATCACAAACACAGAACTCAGTTCCTGAGGACGGCTGCAATGAGACAACCCACCATGTACTCCTACATGGCCTCTCACCGCTACCTTTACCAAATCGTGTTCACACACTTAGCTCACACACAGTAGGACATGTTCACACACCTCTGATTCATCCCCGATGAATCAGACCTGACTCAACTCTAAGCAATAGCAGGCATGACAACAAGCATGAATGAGTAGGCACATC
>NW_025275068.1:0-1311 GCF_018294505.1 Triticum aestivum
AGTTTCGACGACCAACACGTCAGCACGTATTTGGGTTCAACAACCATGGAAATCGCTTTGGGACCCCAAAGCGGTGAGTAAAAGTCCACGAAACGGGCCAGAATCGGCCAAAACTGCGAGTGTTGATAACCGACACGTAAGCGCACCTTGGGGTTCAACAACTATGCAAATCGCTTCGGTACCCCAAAACGGTTAGTAATAGTACACGAAACGGGTTAGGATTGGCCGAAACTGTGAGTGTTGACAACGGACATGCAAACGCACCCTGGGATTGTCAATTGTGAAAATCGGTCCGGGACCCCAAAAAGGTGATTAATAGTCCACAAAACGGACAAGAATTGGCCAAAATTGTGGGTGGTTATGACCGACACATAAACGCAACCCGTGGTTTGTCAATCGTCGAAATCACTTCGGGACCCGAAAACTAAGTAATAGTCCAAGAAACAGGCCTGAATCGGCCCAAACCGCGAGTTTTGACGACCAACACGTAAGGACACATTGGGGTTCAACAACCATGGAAATCGCTTTGGGACCCCAAAACGGTGAGTAAAAGTCCCTGAAACGGGCTAGAATCGGCCAAAACTGCGAGTGTTGATGACCGACACGTAAGCGCACCTTGGGGTTCAACAACTATGCAAATCGCTTTGGGCCCCCAAAATGGTAAGTAATAGTCCACAAAACGTGTCAGAATTGGCAAAATTGTGAGTGTTGACGACAGACGCGTAAACGCACCCCGGGGATTCTCAATCATGGAAATCGCTCGGACCCCAAAACGGGGAGTAATAGTCCACGAAAGGGACCAGAATTGGCAAAAATTATGATTGTTGATGGCTGACACGAAAACGCACCTCGGAGTTCACAAATCGTGCAAATCATTCCGAGACCCCAAAACAGTGAGTAATAGTCCACGAAACGGTCAGAATTCACCAAAACTGTGAGTATTAACGCCCCAGATGCAAACACACTATGGGGATCGTCAATCGTGAAAATCGCTCCGAGACCCCAAAACGGGCCAGAATCGTGAGTAATAGTCGACGAAACGGACCAGAATTAGCCAAAATTTTGAGTGTTGATGACCGACACATAAGCACACCTTGGGGTTCAACAACCATGAAAATCTCTTTGCGACCCCAAAATGGTGAGTAATAGTACACGAAAAGGGCCAGACTCGACAAAAACCATGAGTATTGATGACCGACACGTAAACGCACCCCGGGAATCAACAATAGTCCATGAAACGGGCCAGAATCGACAAAAGCTGTGATTGTTGATGACCGACATGTAAGCGCACCTTGGGGTTCAACAACCATG
>NW_025275069.1:0-1311 GCF_018294505.1 Triticum aestivum
TGACATTTCCCCGAAGGGACAGACACAGGAACGAAGAAGGACACATGCCGGCCAGCCTAAGTGTTCCGGAGCAGTAGCAAGCTACCATGGCTCGGTGGAAACACTAGGAGACATTTCCCCGTAAGAGAGGCTACTAAAGATAAACAACTAGATGGTCAGATCCCACACATACCAAGCATTTCAATAACATACACACAATAAGCTCGATATGTGCAAATACAACATGGCATCACAACATGACTCTATGACTCAAGTAATCTATTCAATAGGCTCCGAGGAGCGAGATATTACAAACATGGGTCTCATGACCCAACATTCAGAGCATACAAATCAAGCACAAGCGGAAGCTATCATGTCTGAGTACAGACATCTATAAATGGAAAAGGCTGAGAAGCCTGACTATCTACCAAATCCTGCCGAGGCACAAGATCGTAGCTGAGGTAACAAGCTAAACGTCGAAGACCACGCGGAAATACTAGTGAGACTGAAGTCTCTCTGCAAAAACATAAAATAGGCAAACATGAGTACAAATGTACCCAGCAAGACTTACATCAGAACTATCTACATATGCATCATTATCAACAAAGGGATGGTGGGGTTTAACTGCAGCAAGCCAACTTTGACTCGGTGGCTATCCTGAACTACGACTGCGAGTAACTTTTTGAGGTGGCGCACACGAGTCCACATATTCACCATATCAATACACCACTATGGACCCGCTCCCGTCTCCCTACGAGAACGCCATCCATAGCACTCACGCTTATCTTGCGTATTTTAGAGTATCCACTTTCACTTGTCTATGAACTGATATAAGCAACCCAGAAGTCCTTTTCCGTGGACACGGCTATTCGAATAGATTAGGTCAACCCTGCAGGGGTGTACTTCTTCACACACGCTCTCACCACTTACCGCCGTTTACACGACATGTACTCGGCAACCTTCAAGCGGAAGCCCAACGTGGGTGTCGGCCACGACCTACCTAATCACCTAAGTCTCTAGTCCAGGTTTATCGCCTATTCGGGTTCCATCCATGAGGAGATCCGGCCGGAGTTTCGCTCACAGCCCCAAACGATGTGAACAGGGTTCCCGAGACACCAAACGGGCGCCCGGTACACCGTGCCACGTGCCTACCGCATCACAGCCCACCCCTACGGTCAGCGCTGCCCACGGCCTCCAGCATACTACAAACACCAGAAACTACTTGCAACTCCTGGACAGAGGACAAGGGTGATCAAGAAGCCGAGAGGGTCCATTGGTTTCGGGCCCAATGCGTGGTAGTAGCTGAATCATGGATCACAAACACAGAACTCA
>NW_025275070.1:0-1311 GCF_018294505.1 Triticum aestivum
GGGTGAAATGATGACACCATGCCAACTTTCAACCTTTTCAGAGTTCATTTGTAGTGCTTTTTTCAAATTCAGGGTCTTATAGCTCAAAAAAAATCAGTAAATGCATGAAAAATAACAAATGAAGTCAGAAAGGGTTGAAAATCGATGATGTGGCTTTGAATGGTGCATTTTGAGAACAGAAAAACTAGGAGTTCAAATAAGTTCAAGAAAATGAAATCCCTTTGTAACAGACGAGTTTCCGTGTGAAACCCTGATACTTCGAATGAGATTGTCCGTTTTGTACACGAAGTGCATCCAGTTTTTGCCGTAAGCCTCTCTACTTTCTTGCACATGCTATGTGGGTGAAATGATGACACCGTGCAAACTTTCAACCTTTTCAGAGTTCATTTGTAGTGCTTTTCAATTTCAGGGTCTTATAGCTCAAACAAATCAAGTAAATGCATGAAAAATAACAAATGAAGTCAGAAAGGGTTGAAAATTGATGATGTGCCTTTGAATGGTGCATTTTGAACACAGAAAAACTATGGAGTTCAAATAAGTTCAAGAAAATGAAATCCCTTTGTAACAGACGAGTTTCCGTATGAAACCCTGATACTTCGAATGAGATTGTCCGTTTTGTACACGAAGTGCATCCAGTTTTTGCCTTAAGCCTCTCTACTTTCTTGCACATGCTATGTGGGTGAAATGATGACACCATGCAAACTTTCAACCTTTTCAGAGTTCATTTGTAGTGCTTCTCAATTTCAGGGTCTTATAGCTCAAAAAAATAAGTAAATGTAGGAAAAATAACAAATGAAGTCAGAAAGGGTTGAAAATTGATGATGTGGCTTTGACTGGTGCATTTTGAACATAGAAAAACTATGGAGTTCAAATAAGTTCAAGAAAATGAAATCCCTTTGTAACAGACAAGTTTCGTCTCTATTTTCTTGCACATGCTATGTGGGTGAAATGATGACACCATGCCAACTTTCAACCTTTTCAGAGTTCATTTGTAGTGCTTTTCAATTTCAGGGTCTTATAGCTCAAAAAACTCAGTAAATGCATGAAAAATAACAAATGAAGTCAGAAAGGGTTGAAAATCGATGATGTGGCTTTGAATGGTGCATTTTGAGAACAGAAAAACTAGGAGTTCAAATAAGTTCAAGAAAATGAAATCCCTTTGTAACAGACGAGTTTCCGTGTGAAACCCTGATACTTCGAATGAGATTGTCCGTTTTGTACACGAAGTGCATCCAGTTTTTACCGTAAGCCTCTCTACTTTCTTGCACATGCTATGTGGGTGAAATGATGACAACATGCCAACTTTCAACC
>NW_025275071.1:0-1311 GCF_018294505.1 Triticum aestivum
GTACCATCAGTTACACGGGTGGACACCCACCTATTGAACGATTGGATCATTTTGGAAAAGCGCTTTATAATTTCATTGTTGGTACTAATCCCGCGTCGGGGTTACACCAGGATGATTTGATTTCAACATCCGATGTCACTTATGCTCTATCTTGCCACAGTAGAGCTATCTCATGTCGTCGGTTGCAGCCAGTTAGATCATGTTTGGACTGTTGAGGTATCCTGTGTGTCTTGCCACCATAGGATTCCAGTCGTATCAGTGTCTTTTCAGTAAACCATGTTCAGTGAGAATAAGAGAATCCTCTCCGGAATGTAGTACTATATCTTTTCCATTTTACCTATACGTTATATGTAAGGTAGTTATGAATGAAAGTCGTTTCCCTTTATTTGCCTTCTGATATAAATGGTATGCGTGCAAAATATTCCAATGAATACAATACATCTGTCTCAACGGGCGCGGCGTGCCACCATGCCGGGTTCGCTAGTATTAGAGGAGAGGAGAAGAAAAGCATCCATTCCGAGGTGGTTCCACGATTGGCAGGGTAATTAAGGGGCGCGGCAGCGGACAGTGAGGTGGATTGGCGGGCTTGCGGAGGCATGCCACCATCCCCCGAGCCATCGATAGCAAAAAGGTAAGAATATTAGAGGACGCTAAAATAGACAAGGAGTTTACTGCAGCGTCCTCTAGCATTAGAGAACATTGCCTTCCTCTGAGCCCTCCAAAGCAAAAAAAAAATAGAGCATGAAACTAGCGAAATACTAGAGGAGTAAATATTACGTCCAGAAAATAAATTAAAAAGATTGCCTTCCTGTGAGACGTCCAAAGCAAACGAATAGAGCACAAAATTAGCAAAATTTTAGAAAAAAAAATATATTGCGTCTAAAAAATATATTAAAAAGTAGTAGTAAAAAGTGTATATTGAAAGATCGCCTTTCTCTGAGACGTCCAAAGCAAAAGAATAGAGCACTAAATTAGCAAAGTATTTGAAGGGAAAATACTGTGTTGAAAAAATATGTTTAAAAAGACTAACATCACACCGTACTTCTAACCCCCCGCACCTCCAAGTAAGGAGAGACTTAGGGTCACAGGCCGCCAGGACAGGCCCACCTATTCACTGAAGATCGTACCATCAGTTACACGGGTGGACACCCACCTATTGAACGATTGGATCATTTTGGAAAAGCGCTTTATAATTTCATTGTTGGTACTAATCCCGCGTCGGGGTTACACCAGGATGATTTGATTTCAACATCCGATGTCACTTATGCTCTATCTTGCCACAGTAGAGCTATCTCATGTCGTCGGTTGCAG
>NW_025275072.1:0-1311 GCF_018294505.1 Triticum aestivum
CCCCCCCTGACACTGACAGTGGGCCCCAGCGCCACTAATCCCTAATTAGGATTAATTTAAACCTGTTAAACCCCCCCTGTCACTGACGTGTGGCCCCCACACGTCAGGTTTGACTTCAGCCAGCCGCAGTTGACCACTGACGTCATGCTGACGTCATGCTGGCGCAATAATTATATTTCTGGATTTAAATTAAATCAGGAAATTCCAGAATATTATTTAAACTTCAAAAATTCATAACTTTTATTCTGTAACTCCAAATTGGACAAATTATATATGAAAAATGATCAGAAAAATCCAATCTATCCATATGTACTATTTTCATGCATGATCAAACAAGTTAATTTGATGTTTTAAGCAGAACAAGGAAAAGCACTTTAAAAGGCCATGTTTGAGTTTGAAATTTGAATCTTTGATTCAAATTTGTTCAAACCCTTCTGGTTTTTAGTTGCATTAGCCCAACACACTCATATTGCCATGTTTCATGCATGCATCATATTGTTGCACATTGTTTGGTGATGCTTGTGTATCGATGTCCTTACGACAGGTTCTGCCTCCGAGGAGTACCGTGATTACCCTAACGAAGAACCGTATCCGTGCATCGAACCATCAGGCAAGCAACCAACCATTTGATCATATTGATACAATCCCATGTTCTCGCTCCTGCTCTCTTTTACTGCATTAAGACAACGTGATTCAAACTGCTGTGTGCTACGGTAGTTGAACCCATTTCCTCTGCATGACCTGTCATTGCCACAGTAACTAGATGAAACCCACTAGCATGTGTAGGAGTTGATTGAGCCATGTGTATGTGTTGTTCCTACCTTGCTATGCCTGCTATGCTTAGAGTCGTGTCAGGTCTGGTTCATCTGGGTGATGGGCTAGAGTGAAATGTTAATGTCGGTAATGAGAGTGGTGTGGTGAACACGATTTGGTAAAGGTATCAATGAGAGGCCATGTAGGAGTACATGGTGGGTTGTTTCATTGAAGCCGACCTTAAGCACTGAGATCTGTATATGTGATTTAAGATACAGCTACTACCATGCATTGGGCCCTGAAATATGACCCCGCTCGACTTCTTATTCACCCTAGCTCTCTGTCCAGGAGTTGCAAGTAGTTTCTGGTGTTTGTAGCCTACTGGAGGCCGTGGACAGCGCTGACCGTAGGGGTGGGCTGTGATGCGGTAGGTACGTGGCCGGGTGTACCGAATACCCGTTAGGTATCTCGGGAACCCTGTTCACATCGTTCGGGGCCGTATGGGAAACCTCGGCCGGACTCCCTGTGGATGGAACCTGGATAGGCGATAAACCTGGA
>NW_025275073.1:0-1311 GCF_018294505.1 Triticum aestivum
CAAGGTTTACATCAGGTCTGGTACACAGCATGGCATACATAATAGATCCTATGGCTGAGGCATAGGGGATGACACTCATCTCTTCTTTATCTTTTGCCGTGGTCGGGCATTGAGCCGAGCTCAATCTCACACCCTGCAATACAGGCAAGAACCCTTTCTTGGACTGATCCATTTTGAACTTCTTCAATATCTTATCAAGGTATGTGCTTTGTGAAAGACCTATGAGGCGTCTCGATCTATCCCTATAGATCTTGATGCCTAATATGTAAGCAGCTTCTCCAAGGTCCTTCATTGAAAAACACTTATTCAAGTATGCCTTAATGCTGTCCAAAAGTTCTATATCATTTCCCATCAAAAGTATGTCATCTACATATAATATGAGAAATGCTACAGAGCTCCCACTCACTTTCTTGTAAACGCAGGCTTCTCCATAAGTCTGCATAAACCCAAACGCTTTGATCATCTCATCAAAGTGAATGTTCCAACTCCGAGATGCTTGCACCAGCCCATAAATGGATCACTGGAGCTTGCATACTTTGTTAGCATTCTTAGGATCGACCAAACCCTCCGGCTGCATCATATACAGTTCTTCCTTAAGATAGCCATTAAGGAAAGCCGTTTTGATGTCCATCTGCCATATCTCATAATCATAGTATGCGGCAATTGCTAACATGATTCAGACGGACTTTAGCTTCACTACGGAGAGAAAGTCTCATTGTAGTCAACCCCTTGAACTTGCCGATAACCCTTAGCGACAAGTCGAGCTTTATAGATGGTAACATTTCCATCCGCGTCCGTCTTCTTCTTAAAGATCCATTTGTTTTCTATCGCTCACCGATCATCGGGCAAGTCTGTCAAAGTCCATACTTTGTTTTCATACATGGATTCTATCTCGGATTGCATGGCTTCAAGCCATTTCTTGGAATCTGGGCCCACCATCGCTTCTTCATAGTTCGAAGGTTCACCGTTGTCTAACAACATTATTTCCAGGACAGGGTTGCCATACCACTCTGGTGTGGAACGTGTCCTCGTGGACCTACGAAGTTTAGTAGCAACTGGATCCAAAGTACCTTGATCATCATCATTAATTTCCTCTCCAGTCGGTATAGGCACCACAGGAACATTTTCTTGGGCTGCACTACTTTCCGGTTCAAGAGGTAGTACTTCATCGAGTTCTACTTTCCTCCCACTTACTTCTTTTGATAGAAACTCTTTTTCCAGAAAGGATCCGTTCTTGGCAACAAAGATCTTGCCCTCGGATCTTAAGTAGAAGGTATACCCAATGGTTTCATTAGGGTATCCTATGAAGAC
>NW_025275074.1:0-1311 GCF_018294505.1 Triticum aestivum
GATTGTTGTGACGCTGGTTGGATGGTGGAAGGGATACTGCTGCAAGCCTGCAATAAGCACACCTAGATACTATCCCATCGCTAGTTGCTCTGTTCACTGTTTGTTTATATGTTGTCCCCACTACTTAGGTCCTCAATTCCGACCACTATTATTGCAACCATATATAGAATTAGCACATGTTTCAATTTTTTGGTTTAACAGGAAGTCACTTTAATTATTTTTTCTTTTATTTTTTAATCGTCGATTTCTTTTGTATGTGAGTTCTAGAGCATCCTATATGGAATTGACAGGTTGAAATGTTTGTGGTTATATGCCATCATGTGTACTCTTGAAATTCAAGATATAGCTAGATGTTCATTATTTATGTATATGATTTCTTACATTTTTATATGTCTAATCAGATAAAACAGAGAAGTTTCTGTATCTAATAAAGTAGACCAGATTACACAACACAAGCTTGAAGTTGCATAAAAAATGTGTGCAGCGTGTGATGCAATTCTGAACTTAAAATTGCTCGTAATTCTGGTAGATAAAGGTTCTTTAATTCAACTTGACCACATTGTAATAAAAAAATGATTTACGTAGAAATAAATACCATTAAAATAAATGGCAATTGCCACATTTTTTCTACATACATATAGATTTTTGGTTTTGTACGAACTATCTTCCTAAAAATTGACCAAAAGAACACTGGTGTATTTTCATCTAGCTCTGCCCTGTCGAAGGAAAGTTCTGTTTTTTAGTAGGATTTTTTTTCTTCGACACAAATTTGGATCCTTGACAAGTATGAGATTTTTAATTCTAGTGGAATCCATTAGAAATCAGGCACATCATATCAGACCGCTAATAATTGCTTGCTCTTTATATCAATAGCCTTTGCTTACCTATTTTCATATTTAATTCATTTGCCTGCTCAAAAAACATAACTATTAGTTTATCATGATTAATATCATTATAAAATGTGGATTGCTAATTAAAATACCTGAATTGTTGCTTGCTTATTTCATTATCTGATATCTTTTTGGAAGTGTTCATTTTTTTTACTTTTGAGCTAGCATTGTGCCCTCGATTTGTTGTGAAACCAAGATATGGATAGTTAGATCGATAAGGTATGGCCTAGATTACACCCTAGTCCATCCCGCATCTATTGAGAAAATATGTACGATAACTACTATGTAGTTCGTAAGAATCGTGGTCAAGTTGATCGAGTCTCGGTAGAGTGGTTTGGTGCGCGTGGTCACGAGTAAGTGTTATACTTATAAAGCAGAATTAGAGGGGCATCGATGTGAAGAAGAGTGCACAGGGATACAA
>NW_025275075.1:0-1311 GCF_018294505.1 Triticum aestivum
GAAGTTCTACTAACTTGGTGATGGTGACTAGAGAATTCTGTCAATCACTATCTTATCTGGAAGATTAACTCCCACTTGATTCAAGCGATTGTAGTACCCAGACAATCTGAGCACATGCTCACTAGTTGAGCGATTCTCCTCCATCTTTTAGCTATAGAACTTGTTGGAGACTTTATATCTCACAACTCGGGTATTTGCTTGAAATATTAACTTCAACTCCTGGAACATCTCATATGGTCCATGACGTTCAAAACGTCTTTGAAGTCCCGATTCTAAGCCGTTAAGCATGGTGCACTTAAACTATCAAGTAGTCATCATATTGAGCTAGCTAAATGTTCATAACGTTTGCATCTGCTCCTGCAATAGGTCTGTCACCTAGCGGTGCATCAAGGACATAATTCTTCTGTGCAGCAATGAGGATAATCCTCAGATCACGGATCCAATCCGCATCATTGCTACTAACATCTTTCAACACAATTTTCTCTAGGAACATATCAAAATAAACATAGGGAAGCAACAACGCGAGCTATTGATCTATAATTTGCAAAATACTACCAGGACTAAGTTCATGATAAATTTAAGTTCAATTAATCATATTACTTAAGAACTCCCACTTAGACAGACATCCCTCTAATCCTCTAAGTGATCACGTGATCCAAATCAACTAAACCATGTCCGATCATCACGTGAGATGGAGTAGTTTCAATGGTGAACATCACTATGTTGATCATATCTACTATATGATTCACGCTCAACCTTTCGGTCTCCGTGTTCCGAGGCCATATCTGTATATGCTAGGCTCGTCAAGTATAACCTGAGTATTCCGCTTGTGCAACTGTTTTGCACCCGTTGTATTTGAACGTAGAGCCTATCACACCCGATCATCACGTGGTGTCTCAGCACGAAGAACTTTCGCAACGGTGCATACTCAGGGAGAACACTTCTTGATAATTTAGTGAGAGATCATCTTATAATGCTACCGTCAATCAAAGCAAGATAAGATGCATAAAAAGATAAACATCACATGCAATCAATATAAGTGATATGATATGGCCATCATCATCTTGTGCTTGTGATCTCCATCTCCGAAGCACCGTCATGATCACCATCGTCACCGGCGCGACACCTTGATCTCCATCGTAGCATCGTTGTCGTCTCGCCAATCTTATGCTTTCACGACTATCACTACCGTTTAGTAATAAAGTAAAGCATTACATCGCGATTGCATTGCATACAATAAAGCGACAACCATATGGCTCCTGCCAGTTGCCGATAACTCGGTTACAAAACATGATCATCTCATACAATAAA
>NW_025275076.1:0-1311 GCF_018294505.1 Triticum aestivum
GCACGCTGGCTACTGCTCCATGCAAAGCAAAGCATCACGTCAGCGACTCTGAAACTTGCCGGCTGTGCGGAGATGCTAAGGATGACTCATTTCATGCGTTAATAACTTGTCCAGGTTCTGTCTTGGTATGGCATACGATGAGACAGGTGTGGCCACTGCCAACTAATGATAAGTTAATCAACACGGGGCCGGAATGGTTAATGTCCCTGCTTGCTGATAGGACTGAGAAGATACGCACCATGATAATCATGTTGCTTTGGCGTATATGGTCCTTATGGAATGACCAACTGCATCACAAAGTCATTCCACCCCTTGAGATCACAAAAGACTTTTTGTGCAGCTATCTATCTTCATTCGATCAAGCCCAGAAGTACAGCATCGATGATATTCTTAAAGGAAAAATGTCCATGGATGAACAGGTGGTCACCTCGGCTCCTGTTAATGCTCAACGTGCACCCTGGCCAAAACCACCCATAGGCTGGGTTGCACTATCTACGGATGGATCATTTGTGAAGGAGACAGGACTAGCTGGGTCCGGCATGGTGCTTAGGGATTCCGAGGGGGGGGGTTATTTTCTCGGCTTGCCGGTACCTGTTTAACTGCAAAGACGCACTTGAAGCAGAGATTAGTGCTATTCTTGAAGGACTATCAATTAGTATACAATGGTCGGATTTTCCAATTGTGATCCAATCCGATAACGCGATGGCTGTTGCTGCACTGACTGATGACTCACTGGACCGTTCTGCATACGGTTATCTCATGTTAGAAATCAAGAAAACTCTTGAGTCGCGTGGGTTTATTCCGTTGAAAATTGAGCGTCATCAAAATAGAGTTGCTCATAGTTTAGCTAGTATAGGAAGATCTGGTGGTAGCACCACTTGTTGGTTGCGCCGGGTGCCAGACAGTGTTGCTCATGTTGTACTAGCTGACTGTAATTCTGTTTCTGAGGAATAAAACCCACCTTTTCCACACACAAAAAAATTGGTTTTCAAGGGAACTAGACCCATTATGCTACATAATTTGACCCTTTAGCATCCTGCCCTGAACCCATCCTCTAAGTACAGTACTCATCTAACCATCTAATGACCCAGTGATCAGAGGGGATTACCTTGGCGTTAATGTGGATTTCGATCTTCATTTGGTCTTGGACGGGGCAGTAGATCTCCTCCCACATCATGCCTTCTGCATCGGCACGAATTATACGGTGCCTCGGCACCGGCACTTCCCGCCTCCCATCTCTCTCGGAGTGAGTGTCTCAGTCAACGTCCTCGCCGCCGCCCATCGCTTTCATCTAAATTGTGCCGGCGGCCG
>NW_025275077.1:0-1311 GCF_018294505.1 Triticum aestivum
GGATACCAGCGGTATCCAGCCTCAGTCATTACCCTGACCAACTTGGTAGTATGGCCGGGTACATCTAGGCATCGAGTCAGGCGAACCACTTGATTGAGGTCGCGAGTGGCCATCTGAAAGCACAATCATAATGCAAAGGCATTAGAATTTCTAGCAAAATTTCGGCAGCATAACAGCTGTAAATGCTCAAGAAGGATTTTGAGACATTTGACAAAGGATTTCGTACACACTCAACATCATCATATCAAAGTTCTGAATCCATTCTAACAACATAATGTGGTAGTAGAACTGAACTAGGCTTGTAACCATCAAACTTATAAGGTACTACTGATTAGTAACACGTGATCCTGATAGAGAGAATAGATCCTAATTCCTTAACCCCCGGTGGAAGAATGGACTGACTCAGATCAGAAAGTCATAAGGTATAAGGAGTAAAAAGAGCCTTACGTTCCAACCCACAAACAATTCCCCTACATATAACTAAAGAATTTCTAGACTCAACATCGAGCAGTTTGGCTTGAAGAACCTACAGGCAGTCCGGCTCTGATACCAACGCTGTCAGGACCCCGACTCGATGTCACATCGATCTAGCCGATAACACTTCATATCACTTTGCGGCCTCACGCACGGTGTTCCCACGGGTGTCGCCTTACCTTTGCCCGGGACCGTTTGCGCCTTTTGGCTCACGTATATGATAGTGTCGCTAGCATCCATATGATAAAGAGCCCGGGCTGACATGACTAGTCGTAAACCCAAAGTGGCACAGACTTACAGGGACAGGCATCCATGACCCAGCTTCGAACGTGTCGGTCATCAGCAGGTGGGTCCGGGCTGTAGCACTGGGCTAGCAGGACTCCGGTAAACCGGGCTGTAGCGGGCTAACAGGACTCCGGTACTCAAAGTGTGACATTTCCCCGAAGGGACAGACACAGGAACGAAGAAGGACACATGCCGGCCAGCCTAAGTGTTCCAGAGCAGTAGCAAGCTACCATGGCTCAGCGGTAACACTAGGAGACATTTCCCGGTAAGAGAGGCTACTAAAGATAAACAACTAGATAGTCAGATCCCACACATACCAAGCATTTCAATCATACACACAATGTGCTCGATATGTGCAAATACAACGAAGCATCACAACATGACTCTATGACACAAGTATTTTATTTAAGGCTCAGGGAGCCATACATAACATACACAAAGGTACGGGTCTCACGACCCCACATACAAGTCATACAGTCATACAAACCAGCAGCGGAAGTAACTTGTCTGAGTACAGACAACTAGTAAAATAAAAGAGGCTTGGAAAGCCTA
>NW_025275078.1:0-1311 GCF_018294505.1 Triticum aestivum
GAAATACATAAGTATAGGCTATTTTTAGAGTCCGTATGTGTGGGGAAACAAGAGATAGGGTTGATTTCGGACCCCTTCACCAAGGGCCACGAAATTCCCCCCTCTTCCTCCATATATACAGCCCTTAGGGCATCGTTTAGACTTTGGGTTTTGTTTAGATTAAAAGTTCGCCATAGCTGCAACTTCGCGTACTTCGTTTGTGTTCAACGACCAGACAAAGGCGTCACAGAACCCCACCTTGATCAATAAAGCTTTCATCTTATATTCGCAATATCCAGATTGCAATCTTAGTTTCTTGCTTGTTCTTCGTTTGCTCGTAGGAAACAGACCCTCGTGGTCAGGTTGATCGTGCTCCGGCGTGGTCAATAACCTCTCGGAGTTGGTTTAGCGATTGCTAAGGCGCGACGTCCTCGCACGTTCGTAGTCGGATCGTCAAAGTCGACTTCCACCAAAGCGAAATCCACCATCTCATCGAAAGACGGGACACCTTTGCCTCTATCAAACCATCTAGTGTTGCTTCTGAAATTAAATTGAAAAGTGCATGTTTATTTGCCACCAAATCTGATATTGATGAGCTAGATTTCAGCAAATCTGTTTGCTATGCTTTTGTGTGCAAAGAGGCATTATTTTCATTTGAGGACGTGCCTTCCTCTTTGCCTCCTGCTGTCACTAACATTTTGCAGGAGTTCGCTGACGTCTTTCCACAAGACGTGCCACCGGGATTACCGCCTATTCGAGGGATTGAGCATCAGTTTGACTTAATTCCCGGTGCTTCACTGCCAAACCGTGCACCATACCGTACCAATCCAGAGGAGACGAAGGAGATTATGCGTCAAGTACAAGAGCTTCTCAACAAAGGTTATATACGCGAATCCCTTAGTCCTTGTGCTGTTCCTATTATTCTAGTGCCAAAAAAGGATGGTACATCACGTATGTGTGTTGATTGTAGAGGCATTAATAATATTACTATTCGTTATCGTCATCCTATTCCTAGGCTAGATGATATGCTTGATGAATTGAGTGGCTCTACAATATTCTCCAAAGTTGATTTGCGTAGTGGATACCATCAAATTCGTATGAAATTGGGAGATGAATGGAAAACAGCATTCAAAACTAAGTTTGGATTATATGAGTGGTTAGTCATGCCTTTTGGGTTAACTAATGCACCTAGTACTTTCATGAGATTAATGAACGAAGTTTTACGTGCTTTCATTGGACGATTTGTGGTAGTTTACTTTGATGACATATTGATTTATAGCAGATCTTTGGAAGAACATTTGGAACATTTACGTGCTGTTTTTATTGCTCTAC
>NW_025275079.1:0-1311 GCF_018294505.1 Triticum aestivum
CACCCTGACATGCGGGACCCACTGTCAGGTTTGACCTGGACCAGTTCCGTTGACCTGCTGACGTCACACTGACGTCAGGCTGACGCAGTAATTGATTTTCTGGATTTAAATTAAATCAGGAAATTCCAGAATATTATTTAAACTTCAAAAATTCATAACTTTTATTCTGTAACTCCAAATTGGACAAATTATATATGAAAAATGATCAGAAAAATCCAATCTATCCATCTGTACTATTTTCATGCATGATCAAACAAGTTAAATTGATGTTTTAAGCAGAACAAGGAAAAGCACTTTAAAAGGCCATATTTGAATTTGAAATTTGAATCTTTGATTCAAATTTGTTCAAACCCTTCTGGCTTTAGTTGCATTAGCCCAATACACTCATATTGCCATGTTTCATGCATGCATCATATTGTTGCACATTGTTTGGTGATGCTTGTGTATCGATGCCCTTGCGACAGGTTCTGTCCCCGAGGAGTACCGTGATTACCCTAACGAAGAACCGCATCCGTGCATCGAACCATCAGGCAAGCAACCAACCATTTGATCATATCGATACAATCCCATGTTCTCGCTCCTGCTCTCTTTTACTGCATTAAGACAACGCGATTCAAACTGCTGTGTGCTACGGTAGTTGAACCCATTTCCTCTGCATGACCTGTCATTGCCACAGTAACTAGATGAAACCCACTAGCATGTGTAGGAGTTGCTTGAGCCATATGTATGTGTTGTTCCTACCTTGCTATGCCTGCTATGCTTAGAGTCGTGTCAGGTCTGGTTCATCTGGGTGATGGGCTGGAGTGAAATGATTATGTCGGTAATGAGAGTGGTGTGGTGAACACGATTTGGTAAAGGTATCGATGAAAGGCCATGTAGGAGTACATGGTGGGTTGTTTCATTGAAGCCGACCTTAAGCACTAAGATCTGTATGTGTGATTTAAGAATCAGCTACTACCATGCATTGGGCCCGAAACCAATGGACCCTCTCGGCTTCTTATTCACCCTAGTTCTCCGTCCAGGAGTTGCAAGTAGTTTCTGGTGTTTGTAGCCTACTGGAGGCCGTGGACAGCGCTGACCGTAGGGGTGGGCTGTGATGCGGTAGGTACGTGGCCGGGTGTACCGAATACCCGTTAGGTATCTCGGGAACCCTGTTCACATCGTTCGGGGCCGTATGGGAAACCTCGGCCGGACTCCCTGCGGATGGAACCTGAATAGGCGATAAACCTGGACTGGAGGCTTAGGTGATTAGGTAGGTCGTGGCCGACACCCACGTTGGGCTTCCGCTTGAAGGTTGCCGAGTACATGTCG
>NW_025275080.1:0-1311 GCF_018294505.1 Triticum aestivum
CCTAAACACTCAAGTCTCTAGTCCAGGTTTATCGCCTATTCGGGTTCCATCCATGAGGAGATCCGGCCGGAGTTTCGCTCACAGCCCCAAACGATGTGTACAGGGTTCCGTGACACCAAACGGGTGCCCAGTTTACCCGGCCACGTGCCTACCGCATCACAGCCCACCCCTACGGTCAGCGCTGTCCACGGCCTCCAGCATACTACAAACACCAGAAACTACTTGCAACTCCTGGACAGAGGACAAGGGTGATTAAGAAGCCGAGAGGGTCCATTGGTTTCGGGCCCAATGCGTGGTAGTAGCTGAATCATGGATCACAAACACAGAACTCAGTTCCTGAGGACGGCTGCAATGAGACAACCCACCATGTACTCCTACATGGCCTCTCACCGCTACCTTTACCAAATCGTGTTCACACACTTAGCTCACACACAGTAGGACATGTTCACACACCTCTGATTCATCCCCGATGATTCAGACCCGACTCAACTCTAAGCAGTAGCAGGCATGACAAACAAGCATGAATGAGTAGGCACAACAGGGCTCAAACAACTCCTACTCATGCTAGTGGGTTTCATCTATTTACTGTGGAATGACAGGTCATGCAGAGGATAAAGGGGTTTAGCTACCACAGCAAGTAACAGATGAATCGGTGTTGTCCTAATGCAGTAAAAGAGAGCAGGAGCGAGAGAGTAGGATTGTATCGGAATGAACAAGGGGGTTTTGCTTGCCTGGCACTTCTGAAGATAACATTGAGTCTTCATCAGTGTCAACGATCACATCATCGGTATCACGTCTATCGAGAGGGGATAAATACCGGCAACACAGAAGGGAACACAATCAATGCAATGTACAATATGATGCATGATCATGACATGGTAAAATGAATGTGTTTTGGGCTAATGCAACTAGCAACGGATTAAATGAAGTTGGTTTTGAATACAAGATTCAAATTCAAACTCCATATGTGATTATTCAAATGCCATTCACTTCATTTGCCCTAAACAGTAGTGATAAGTTGTTCTAACATGCATGAAAATGGTACAGATGGATTCCTTGAATTTTTCTGATAATTTTTCATATATAATTTATTTAATTTGGAGTTACGGTTAATTTTCTATGATTTATTGAAGTTTTAGGCATTTTCTGGAATTTCCTGAATATAATTAAATCCAGAAAATACTTTATGACATCAGCAGTGCGTCATGCTTGCATCAGCAAGTCAACAGGGCTGGTCCGGGTCAAACCTGACCAGTGGGGCCCACTGGTCAGTGACACAGGGGCTAATCCCGGTCAAACCCAGCGCTGACT
>NW_025275081.1:0-1311 GCF_018294505.1 Triticum aestivum
TCTGGCCAGGAGATGATTGTCCCAACTGGCAGAGTACGCCTATGGCTGTCCCACCATTGAGCTGCAGGTCCCTTCAGGAAGAAGGAAGCAAAAGTGACATAGCTGGCAGGGGCTACATCAGCAGACTCCATCTCATAGGTGATGTCACGGAGCCAGTCATCAGCATCCAGCGGCTGGGTTGAGCTGCGGTACACACTTGGGTTGAGGCGTATGAAATCCTGCAGAGTTGTTGTGTTTGGATGCTGGTTCATATTGGGGCGAGGAAACTGAGCCATCATGTTTTCCATGAACTGGCGATTCATCTCAAGCTGTTGGATCATACCAGCCATGTACTCAGGCGGTGGTGGGAAGTTGCCACCACGACCACGACCAGCTGGTCTAACCATCCTGCTAATATATAACAGGGGTAGTTCAGTATTGAGAAATTTGCATAGACAAGAGTCATTCATGATGAAACATGCATAATGAAAGGAGCACGACAGATACCACATAGATAGTCGGCATAACTTACAAAAGGGGTCAGACATAGAGTTCAGTACACAGAGTTCAGTACATAGATTAAGTCATCATAGGCGGCACGCAGGCTCGCGAGTGCATCTAAGACTAATGAACAAGACTACATCAGTCCCAGGAGGTACTGTGAAGGTAGCTGTAACCTGACAGCTGGTAGTGAGGCAACGGATAGTCCTCCACGTCAGTGGTCTGGGGGCCGCGGATACTCTGGTGTAGAACCCGACGCTCAGGTGGCAGAAGAGGACCAAGTGCGGGAGAGTAACCTCCCACCTCTGGCCATCCGACACCGTGGGGCATCACGGTCCTGGCTGGGTAGATCGCAGGACGCGGCAGCTGTCCAGACCGGACAAAGGGGTGCAACCGCGTCAGAGCCCTGTAAAGGTGCTGACGAGTGGTGTACAACTCGTGGCGAAGAGCTCTGTTAGCTCGGTCCAGCCCATCAGCATGCAGAACCAGGCGCTGATGGTGGAACGGCTCTCGGGTGACGGTGGAGTAGGCGGCAGTGTAGTATCCCTCCGCACCAACGTCAGATGCGATAGGAATGTGCCTGAAAGGGGAAGTGTCCAATGCCTGATACTCTCCACGAAGACGTGTCAGAGCAGCATGAGCCGCATCGTGGACTGCCATCTCGATGGTCACTCCAACACCATGAGCGGTGTGCAGCACGGTAGTGGACTCATACTCCCGAGAGTAGAGGTGGACGATGGCACGGTACTGCTCCTGGTTAAAGTCCTGGTACTCCTCGTAGACGGTGTACTCAGGGTGCCAGCGATAACCCAGATAGGTCATCATATCAGC
>NW_025275082.1:0-1311 GCF_018294505.1 Triticum aestivum
CTGAAGCATAGGGGATGACACTCATCTCTTCTTTATCTTTTGCCGTGGTCGGTGACTGAGCCGAGCTCAATCTCATACCTTGTAACATAGGCAAGAACCCCTTCTTGGACTGATCCATTTTGAACCTCTTCAAAATCTTATCAAGGTATGTGCTTTGTGAAAGACCTATGAGGCGTCTCGATCTATCTCTATAGATCTTGATGCCTAATATATAAGCAGCTTCTCCAAGGTCCTTCATTGAAAAACACTTATTCAAGTAGGCCTTAATGCTGTCCAGAAATTCTATATTATTTCCCATCAAGAGTATGTCATCTACATATAATATGAGAAATGCTACAGAGCTCCCACTCACTTTCTTGTAAACGCAGGCTTCTCCATAAGTCTGCATAAATCCAAACGCTTTGATCATCTCATCAAAGCGAATGTTCCAACTCCGAGATGCTTGCACCAGTCCATAAATGGATCGCTGGAGCTTGCATACTTTGTTAGCGTTTCGAGGATCGACAAAACCTTCCGGCTGCATCATATACAGCTCTTCCTTAAGATGTCCGTTAAGGAATGCCGTTTTGACGTCCATTTGCCATATCTCATAATCATAGTATGCGGCAATTGCTAACATGATTCGGACGGACTTCAGCTTCGCTACGGGAGAGAAAGTCTCGTCGTAGTCAATCCCTTGAACTTGTCGATAACCCTTAGCGACAAGTCAAGCCTTATAGATTGTAACATTACCATCCGCGTCCGTCTTCTTCTTAAAGATCCATTTGTTTTCTATCGCTCGCCGATCATCGGGCAAGTCTGTCAAAGTCCATACTTTGTTTTCATACATGGATTCTATCTCGGATTTCATGGCTTCAAGCCATTTGTTGGAGTCCGGGCCCGCCATCGCTTCTTCATAGTTCGAAGGTTCATTGTTGTCTAACAACATGATTTCCAGGACAGGGTTGCCGTACCACTCTGGTGCGGAACGTGTCCTTGTGGACCTACGAAGTTCAGCAGTAACTTGATCCGAAGTACCTTGATCATCATCATTGTTTTCCTCTTCAGTTGGTGTGGGCATCACAGGAATGGTTTCCTGCGCTGCGCCACTTTCCCGCTCAAGAGGTAGTACTTCATCGAGTTCTACTTTCCTCCCACTTACTTCTTTCGAGAGAAACTCTTTTTCCAGAAAGCATCCGTTCTTGGCAACAAAGATCTTGCCTTCGGATCTTAAGTAGAAGGTATACCCGACAGTTTCCTTAGGGTATCCTATGAATACGCATTTTTCCGACTTGGGTTCGAGCTTTTCAGGTTGAAGTTTCTTGACATAAG
>NW_025275083.1:0-1311 GCF_018294505.1 Triticum aestivum
GATGTTGAGAGGGCATTTGGAGTTCCGCAAGCATGTTATGCAGTTGTTTGTGGACTTGCTAAGCAATGGGATACAAAGACCTTGTGGGAGGTGATGACATGTTGTGTGATCATGCACAACATGATCATGGAGGATGAGGGTGAGTGCTACTTGTAAACCGCGTTGGGTTTTTCCACGAAGAGGAGGGGAGATGCAGTACAGTAGAGATAAGTATTTCCCTCGGTGCGAACCAAGGTTATCGAACCAATAGGATAACCAAGCAAACTCTCCTCGTCAACACCTACACACACAAAAGCAAATACTACACTACAGGAAAATCCTGTTTTCTCGTGTGTTAGGCTATAAGCCGAGAGCTTTTTTTCGGGTACTCGGCTTATATGCCTCTACGCCGTGTCTAGGCAAAAAAACACCCGACAAATACGAAGGACTCAGCTTATAGCCATCTATAAGCCGAGTGTAGAAAAAAAGCCCTCAGCTTATAGGGAGCACACGGTATCTACAGGAAAAAGCACTCGGCTTCCAGCAGGCACTCGGCAAACACATCTGCCACGTGTCCACAACGGAGGTGGCTGACGACACCGTCACGGAGCATCTTATAAGCCATGTGCAGCAGTAGAAGGCACCCGGTTTACATGTTTATATATAAACCGCGCGGCTCATTTAGGCACTCGGTTTATAGATAAAACATGTAGTGCTCGTAGGCACTCAGTTTATATATAAACCGTGTGGCTCCAATAGGCACTCGGTTTATACAGATGGTGACACGTGTTCGTTATCTCCCAGCTGCCGTCATGTTACTTTAGTAAGCCGAGAGCCTCGTATAAACACACAACTTATATATAAACCGAGAGTTTTTTCACTGGCACCCGGCTTATATCTTATAAGCCGATCAAGTGTAAAGGTGCTCGCACTTCGGCTTGCAAGCGTTCTGCAGGACATCGTCTCGCCCTCCCAAAGTGCTTTTCAGCAAAAAAGAGAGCATCCAAGACTATTACCTATATGTCCAGAATTGCGTCCGCGCTCTCCACCGTAGTAAGAAGCCTGCGCTCCTAGTTAAGATAGACATAGCTAGGGCTTTCGACTCCGTAGCCTGGGACTACCTGCTAGAGCTTCTTTAGAGGCTAGGATTTAGCGCAAGATGGCGTGACTGGATCACCATTCTCCTATCCTCCTCTTCGTCCTCCTGTCTCCTGAACGGCGTGCCGGGGAAATTCTTCCTGCATGTGTGCGGCCTTCGCCAGGGGGACCCGCTCTCGCCGTTGCTGTTCATCCTAGCAATAGACCCACTGCATCGCCTTCTGCAAGCTGCAA
>NW_025275084.1:0-1311 GCF_018294505.1 Triticum aestivum
CGGGGCCGCGCCCTCACCCGCGGTCCACCTCGCCGGACCACCTCGCCGCCGTCTCGCCGGCCTCCCCCTCCTCCACCGGCTCCGGCGAGCTCGAGCTCCGCCGCCGGCGCCGCCTCGGCTTCCGCGCCGCGATCCCGATCTGGATCCGGTCGCGTGAACAGTAAACCCTAACCCCGATTTTTTTTGCTAAGTCCTAAAATTTTTTGATCCATGTTGCTCTGTTCGAGGTCCCGTAACTTTGCAACCGTAGCTCTGTTTTGGGCGTATGATATATCAAAATGTTCGCCTCGACATGTACATCATTTCATTCCATTGCATCATTTGCATTTGAGGTCATCTTGATACCCAAAATGCTGCTAGAAGGAGGCTTCGTGAGTTAAATTGCAGATCCGTTAGTTCATCATGCACTTTTGTCATTTTTGCTATATTTAATCCGTGCATGATATGCCTGTGCCCCTTTGGGATGTATTGTGAAGCATTTTGTCTTCTTTCCAGAGGTGCCACCCATGCATTTTTAGGATGTGTGTGTTGTCTTGTGCAAGCTTGCGAAGTAGGGTACCTGAGATTGCAGATTTAGGGACTTAGTGATTTTCGCTAAGTCTGGGATATTTTAGTTCATGATGCTATATGTCCAGCTTGTTTCCTAATGATCCGTGCCTCTTTTCAGGATGATCAGTAAGGGAGTTTTGATATTTATGTTATTCTCTATCCATCCATGTCTTTGTTGGCATTTGTGGAGTGCTCTAGGTTGACTCAATCGAGCTCAACTTTTGCTTCGTTGTTAATCTGGGCAGATCGTCAACTTGTTTGCGATTTCGCCGATGCTACCATTAGTGTTCCATGCATGCTATGCCTTCGTTCTTGCCATGTGTAGCTAGCACTTTGTGCCTTCTTGCTGGTTATATGCTTTCCTTGCCATGACTTGCACCGTAGTGAGTGCATCGAGCTCGTTTACATGCCTTCGTGAGTTAAATTTCAGCATGTCTCAGTTTTCACTAAGTCTGAAAACTGATTGTGTTCGAGCGATGTTCGTGAGCTCGGTAGAGTATTTTGTGAACCCTTTTGGCCCCAGGTCACTTTGGGTGTTTTATTAAGCTTGTTGAGTAGCTCCATGCCATGTTCTTACTTGTCATGTTCAGGTTCTCTATCATGTTGTTTTGCTGCTCCGAAGAGAGCTTCGTGATCTGAAATTTCAGACTAGTGTTAATTTCACTAAGTCTGAAATCTGTTTTGCATTTGCATTTTAGCCATGCTTGTTTGAACCTCTTAATGGATGAATTTGCCTATGGCTCAGTGCTAGTGTTTTGTCAA
>NW_025275085.1:0-1311 GCF_018294505.1 Triticum aestivum
CTAAAGGCCCATCCCTATATATAGGACTCAGCTCACTTCACTTAGCCACAATTCAGAAGGGGGGTGGTGGGTTTGCTTTTGGTTCCTCCTATGCACACAAGGTGTTCGATGAAATGCCCGAGAGCATGAAACAAACATGATATGAAGTGTCCGAGCCACACTTGAGCTTTCTCATTTATTTTTCCTCCGCGATCGCGGTTAGCAACTTGAACCTTTCATGTGTCATTGATAAAATATGCATGTGTGTAGTTCATTGTTTAATTTGTATTATTTCTAGCTAGTTAGTTTAACAAATGCATGATGGTTAATTATATACTTTATATAATAATAATGCAGATGAATCGGCAATGGATGTACGGTCCCCGAGTCTCCGGCGAGTTCACTACGGGTTTGAAAGATTTCCTCGTAGTGGCAAATGCGAACAAGCAGCGAGGTTTTATTATCTGTCCATGTGCTGTCTGTAAGAATCAGAAGGGTTACTCCTCCTCAAGAGACGTTCACATGCACCTGCTTCGGCACGGTTTCATGCGAAGCTATAATTGTTGGACCAACCATGGAGAAAGAGGGGTTAGAATGGAAGAAGATGAAGAAGGGGATGATATCGATGACAACTATCATGATCATTTCGGTGATACTTTCATGGAGGATGATGCTGAAGGTGGGGAAGGGTTAGGTGAAGGTGAAGAAGAGGCACATGATGAGCCCACTGATGATCTTGGTCGGACCATTGCTGATGCACGGAGACGCTGCGAAACTGACAAGGAGAGGGAGAATTTGGATCGCATGTTAGAGGATCACAAAAAGTCGTTGTATCTAGGATGCGATAATAGTCTGAAAAAGCTGGGCTGCACACTGGATTTGCTAAAATGGAAGGCACAGGAAGGTGTAGCTGACTCATCATTTGAAAATTTGCTGAAAATGTTGAAGAATATGTTTCCGAAGAATAACGAGTTGCCCGCCAGTACGTACGAAGCAAAGAAGGTTGTCTGCCCTCTAGGTTTAGAGGTTCTGAAGATACATGCATGCATTAACGACTGCATCCTCTACCGCGGTGAATACGAGAATTTGAATGAATGCCCTGTATGCACTGCATTGCGTTATAAGATCAGAGGCGATGACCCTGGTGACGATGTTGAGGGCGAGAAACCCAGGAAGAGGGTTCCCGCCAAGGTGATGTGGTATGCTCCTATAATACCACGGTTGAAACGTCTGTTCAGGAACAAAAAGCATGCCAAGTCATTGCGATGGCACAAAGAGGACCGTAAGTCCGACGGGGAGTTGAGACACACCGCTGATGGAACGCAATGGAGA
>NW_025275086.1:0-1311 GCF_018294505.1 Triticum aestivum
TGCCCGCACCCGCCTGCCCGTATGCCCGTTTGGCCCCCTGGCCCAATGACAGCCGGGGCCCACGCCCTGAGAACAAATAAAAAAATAAATAAATAAATAAATAAATATAATAATAAAATAAATAAATAAATATATTAAATAAATAAATGAATAATAACTAATATAACTAAAACATTAATTAATTAATTAATTAAGTAAATAATTAATTTAATTAATCCTGATTAATTAACCTAATGGCTAATTAACCTAATTAACTACTGTTAATTAAACTAAACTAGGGTAATTAGTTAACAGTCACTGACGAACGGGACCCACATGTCAGGGTTGACTCAGTCAACCCCTGTTGACTGCTGACGTCAGCATGACATCATGCTGACGTCATTAATACATTTTTTCGAATTAATTAAATAAATAATTAAATTTCAGAAATTAATAAAATCTTTAGAAAATCATATCTTTTAATCCGTAACTCGGATTAAAATATTTTCAACATGAAAGTTGCTCAGAACGACGAGACGAATCCGGATATGCGGTCCGTTCGTCCGCCACACACCCCTAACCTATCGAACCCGCAACTTTCCCCCTCCGGCTCCTCTGCCCGAAAACACGAAACACCGGGAATACTTTCCCGGGGGTTTTCCCCCCTTCACCGGTATCACCTACTACCGCGTTAGGGCACACCGAACACCGCGTATTGCCTTGATATATTTTGTGGTGCTTTGTTTGCTCTGTATTCATTATTTCTTCCCCCTCTTCTCTCCGGTAGACTACGAGACCGACGCTGCTGCTGACCAGTTCGACTACGGAGTTGACGACCCCTCTCTCTTACCAGAGCAACCAGGCAAGCCCCCCCCCTTGATCACCAGATATCGCCTATTCTCCTCTATACTGCTTGCATTAGAGTAGTGTAGCATGTTACTGCTTTCGTTAATCCTATTCTGATGCATAGCCTGACATTGTCGCTACATCTGTTGATACCTTACCTGCAATCCTAAATGCTTAGTATAGGATGCTAGTTTATCATCATTGGCCCTACATTCTTGTCAGTCTGCCTTGCTATACTATCGGGCTGTGATCACTTGGGAGGTGATCACGGGTATATACTATACATACATACATACTATACAGATGGTGACTAAAGTCGGGTCAGCTCATTGAGTACCCGCAAGTGATTCTGACGAGGGGGCTGAAAGGACAGGTGGCTCCATCCCGGTAGAGGTGGGCCTGGGTTCCCGACGGCCCTCGACTGTTACTTTGTGGCGGAGCGACAGGGCAGGTTGAGACCACCTAGGAGACAGGTGGGCCTAGCCT
>NW_025275087.1:0-1311 GCF_018294505.1 Triticum aestivum
CATCATAGTAAATTTGCTCATTAAAGCTTGGGGGACAAAAAATATCATCTTCATCAAACATTGCTCCCTCAAGCTTGTGGCTTTGCATATCATTAGCATCATGGATATTCAAGGAATTCATACTAACAACATTGCAATCATGCTCATCATTCACATATTTTATGCCAAGCATTCTATGTAAATCTTCTTCTAGTACTTGAGCAGATTTTTCCTTCCCATCATTTTCACGAAAGACATTAAAAAGACGAAGCATATGAGGCATCCTTAATTCCATTTTTTGTAGTTTTATTTTATAAACTAAACTAGTGCTAAACAAGAAACAAAAAGATTCGATTGCAAGATCTAAAGATATACCTTCAAGCACTCACCTCCCCGGCAACGGCGCCAAAAAAGAGCTTAGTTGACGGGGTGTGAGTGCGTGCCCTTTTACCTAGCCTCCCCGGCAACGGCGCCAGAAAAGAGCTTGATGTCTACTACACAACCTTCTTCTTGTAGACATTGTTGGGCCTGCAAGTGCACAGGTTTGTAGGACAGTAGCAAATTTCCCTCAAGTGGATGACCTAAGGTTTATCAATCCGTAGGAGGCGTAGAATGAAGATGGTCTCTCTCAAGCAACCCTGCAACCAAATAACAAAAAGTCTCTTGTGTCCCCAAGACACCCAATACAATGGTAAAATTGTATAGGTGCACTAGTTCGGCGAAGAGATGGTAATACAAGTGCAATATGGATGGTAGATATAGGTTTTTGTAATCTGAAATAATAAAAACAGCAAGGTAACAAGTGGTAAAAGTGAGCGTAAACGGTATTGCAATGATAGGAAACAAGGCCTAGGGTTCATACTTTCACTAGTGCAAGTTCTCTCAACAATAATAACATAGATAGATCATATAACAAGCCCTCAACATGCAACAAAGAGTCACTCCGAAGACACTAATAGCGGAGGACAAACATAGAGATTATGGTAGGGTATGAAACCACCTCAAAGTTATTCTTTCGGATCAATCTATAAAAGAGTTCGTACTAGAATAACACCTTAAGACACAAATCAACCAAAACCCTAATGTCACCTAGATACTCCATTGTCACCTCAAGTATCCGTTGGCATGATTATACGATATGCATCACACAATCTCAGATTCATCCAACCAACACAAAGTACTTCAAAGAGTGCCCCAAAGTTTCTATCGGAGAGTCAAGAACGTGTGCCAACCCCTATGCATAGGTTCCCAATGTCACGAAACCCGCAAGTTGATCACCAAAACATACATCAAGTGGCACATGATATCCCATTGTCACCACAGATAATCACG
>NW_025275088.1:0-1311 GCF_018294505.1 Triticum aestivum
TCCGCGGTGGCGACCTCAGCCTCCCCGTGCTCGACCTCGGCCTCCTGTGCTTCGCCCTCTCGCCAGAGAACGCATCGCCGCGTCTCCTTCACCTCCTGCCCGAGGCCCCTACATCAGCCCCGATAGCCACCGTTCCTTGCTGGTGGTCCCCGTTGCCCCGCTACACTGCCTCTGCTTGCTGTCACCGCTATCCTCGCTAGCTTCGCGTCCGTGCCGCTGCTGCAGGACTTGCTACGTACTGCTCCTTTCCTCAACTCGGGTCGGCACCGACCCCGACCCCGACTCCACAACCACCGAACCAGGAACGCCAAGGACATCTTCGGGGTTTTTGCCAAGTCCCGTTCCGATGAACCTACATGCAACACCGACGTCCACGAGCACCTCCTGCTAGGCGTCCACTCCGACCACATCAAGCTGGCAAGTCCGGAGACCCCAAGTACCCGACGTCGACGACCCTCAAGTTCATCTACGTGGTGACACGCTAAGTACCTTTACCGCCATCTTCATAACCGCCAAGGACGCCAAGGCTCCTTTGTGGATTTCGACAAGTATGAACACCATCGCAGAAGACCCGTGTACCACAAGCGGCAAGTTCGACTACCGTGGCGTGAACCACTACTTCCACGACGACGTGTGTATCACTACCATCACCCTCCAAGACCTCGTGGACGTCAAGTTCCTCGCCGTGATCCTGAACATCCACGGAAACTTATGCGACGAAGAACATGAACGACTACCGTCACCAAGATCGCTAGTACCACTACCATCGCCGAGGATCGATAGTACCACTACTTCCACTACGACCGTCCCGAGAACATCGACTTCCTCTGCATTGCACCAAACCCGAACCGTCTCATTTGCACGCTTCGAAGGTATAACCCCGAGACGACGCCCGTGAAAGAATGCATGTGTGGTATGAGATGCCGTGTTTGCCCCGTGTCCGAGTTGTCGCTTGCACGCTCCTCGTTTGCCTTGCCACTAACTCGTGGGACACCCAGAATCCGGGATCACTCCACCATCTTGCTCAACTCGCTCACGCCCCTTTCTTTTTCCATCGGTATCTCAATCGAGATACCGTAACAGATATGTTGCCGTGGCATCATTTTCGGATTCTTAGCCGTGGCACCCCTTTCGTTTCTGCCACGATGACAAATGCTTCATAAAATGCTCTTATCAACATTTTCATAAATATTGCATAAAAATTGCATATGTCATCCGCATCATGTTAACAACATCAAGAATGTTTAAATTGTTGTTTGCTCATTTGCTAGACATGCACATGGGGATTTTCCGGAATGGTTGTTGTTATTT
>NW_025275089.1:0-1311 GCF_018294505.1 Triticum aestivum
TACCAGGTTGTCACCTGACCGCTATGTTGAGCTCGTGATCAAGTTGGTTTATTGTAAACCACCCTTTCTCCAAGAATCTGTGATGGATATCCCTGAGCTAGTTGGTTAAGCTAGACAACAACTTGGAGAGTTGGAAGGTAAAAGCTTGCCTGACTTAGTTCGTTCCAAAGGGATATTCTTGTGTAGTGTGTGTTGAAGAAAGATGATATCTTCATCGGTTGGTCCCTGTGATCAGTTGCTGGACCTATTGCCTTATCAATCCTTTGATTTGAGTGTGGGCTATCGTCAAATCAAATCAATACCAATGATGCTCGTAATGTTGTCTTGTTCGTGGTTGATCCCTCGAGCATACACCATTACATCTTTGGCCTGACCAATGCTATCACTTGTTCACTTAACTATGGAATTCCTTTTAAAAGGAAACCCAGATGAATTGTTGTTGAGCCCATTGACAACATCCTTATCTCCTCCATAATTTTATTGGACATTAAGCTAGTGTTGGAAACTTTTGAAAGCATTTTCTTCATGCTAGCTCATGAAGTATTTGTTGATGAAAGGAGTGACTTCCTTTTATACACGTGCATTTGGTGAAAGATGCCGCCGTGAATTTGAGAAAGTTAGTTTTGCTTCCTCTGGAATCATCCCAAGTCAGTCATGCATACGTGCGAAGTATTCTGTGGTCTGGAGATTTGCAACCTCCATTCTATATGTATATCCTAGCACACCAAGCCACTGATTGAGTTGTTCAAAGATAAAGGAGTCTGTCCAAGGTGAACTCTTTGGACTTCCACGCGTGGAGACTTCGATGTCATTAATGATGGTTCCCCCTCCTGAACTCGGTGGTGTTTTATTATAAGACTACCTTGTGATCATGCTTGTCTTGGACAACATGTTCACATGTTTGTAGCAGAACCAGCTCATGTTTTGGAGCTTGCTATCGTAGTTCATCTCCCGAGAATCCCGCAACGTCATCTCGTCGATTTGTGTTGCAAACTTTCATTTTCTTCCTAGACTCGATGAGTCTGGAATATCCTGACACCAACCAGATCTGAATCTCAGGCAGATATGATGGTTTGGAACATTTCCCAAGAACTATAATATTGGTCCCTCGATAACCGGTAAAGTGGATGTCGTGGCCAGCACCACCCAGCCGAAGGACCTATTATTGTGGTATCTTGATTGAAGCAGTTGGCCACCTTCCCATAAGGACTTCGTAGGATTTACTTCCTAGTTGTGCCTTATGATTATTGTGTTCCCGATGTCCGACCTTTTACTTGATGTTCTAGTTATCAAACCATATCTATGAATGGG
>NW_025275090.1:0-1311 GCF_018294505.1 Triticum aestivum
GAAACGGACGCGTGGGGCCTACACGGAGGGGATCTTGCTATGGGACTTCCTCGGATGTTGCTCCAAAGTGTCCCTATGGGCTGACCTAACACAACCGGGTGCGGAGGTCCATTGGTCAAAGCCCGTCCGTGCAAAGTCAAAGTGGTAGATCCCGTGGTCAAACGCTACAGGGTTAGGCGGGACGGGGGCACTGGGGGTAGCAATGCCACCGGAGCGTCGCACCGGGCCCTCATACATGCGGGGTGGTGTGGTGGCATGTCCGAAGAGGCGGGACGCGTCTCCGGGGCGTGGCCCCCCTCACGGACGGCGATGACACGGTAGTAGACGTTTTGTGGTAACGATGCGGCGTCAATATTACTAAATACTCGGAGCGCGATAAAATCATGATTTTTTTGCACGACGTCGGCACATGTGCTATAGGAATGATGGTATTTTTTCATAATTTTTGGTGATGGAGAAGTATCCGAAAAATTCCCTCTACACGGAATGCCCTTCGCGCGTCTACGGCTGTGGCCGGCGGCCTCCGGGGGCTAGCATGCCGCCAAATCTTGCGCCGGCGGCCTCTCACAAGTCTGGAAGTGTTTACGCGGTTGCAGACGCCCGGCATGCGTGTCCGGGGTGTGCCCCCCTCACGAACGGCGCTGCCGCCGGCACCTGGAGGGGGGAAACGGACGCGTGGGGTCTACACGGAGGGGATCTTGCTGTGGGTCTTCCCCGGATGTTGCTCCAATGTGTTCCTATGGGCTGACCTAACACAACCGGGTGGGAAGGTCCACTGGTCAAAGCGCGTCCGTGCAAAGTCAAAGGTGTAGATCCCGTGGTCAAACGCTACAGGGTTAGGCGGGACGGGGGCACTGGGGGGGGAGGGTAGCAATGCCACCGGAGCGTCGCACCGGGCCCTCATACATGCGGGGTGGTGTGGTGGCATGTCCGAAGAGGCGGGACGCTTCTCCAGGGCGTGGCCCCCCTCACGGACGGCGATGACACGGTAGTAGACGTTCTGTGGTAACGATGCGGCGTCAATATTACTAAATACTCGGAGCGCGATAAAATCATGATTTTTTTTGCAAGACGTGGGCACATGTGCTATAGGAACGATGGTATTTTTTCATAATTTTTGGTGATGGAGAAGTATCCGAAAAATTCCCTCCACGCGGATTGCCCTTCGCGCGTCTACGGCTGTGGCCGGCGACCTCCAGGGGCTAGCATGCCGCCAAATCTTGCACTGGCGGCCTCTCACAAGTCTGGAAGTGTTGTCGCGGTTGCAAACGCCCGGCACGCGTGTCGGGGGTGTGCCCCCCTCACGGACGG
>NW_025275091.1:0-1311 GCF_018294505.1 Triticum aestivum
GCCGCAAGCGTGTCCGCTAGCGTTCGTCGCCGCCACGATGCCATGCAAGCTACAGAAGGGCGGTTCGCCGGTGTCCTCATCCACCGCCGCGGAACCGACCTCGTCGCGCTATAAAAGGACGCCCCGAAACCTTCCGAGCACGCAGGCGACTCTTAAGCCATCCCCTATGACCCCTTGGGGCAGCCAATCGACCCGGGGAGGTCATCTTCCCCACCTCCGGCAGCAGCAACCGCCGCCATGGCCCCAGCTCTTCCAGCGCCACCAGGGCCTCTCCATCCCATTTCTATTCACCAAGAACACCTCCTTCCTTCCAGGAACCCAACCCCCTACTTGATTTTGATCGGGAGCCATCGCCGCCACCAAATCACTTTGTCACCGAAGCCCCCTCCGCCACGGAGCTCGCCGCTGGCGACTCCCTCCACCCCCGGCGACCCTGCGACCACCGGAAGGACCGCCAAGGAGTGGAGGATCCATCCCTACACTCAGATGCCCGTGAAGAAATGCCGTTCGCCTACGATGATCGCCGGAGCTCCGCCTCCGCTCGGGACAGAGGAAGGAGAGGGAGAAAGAATAGGCAAACCTGACTAGTGGGCCCCCGGGACCCACTGTCAGTGTCTCACCGCGCCGTCCACGTGTTTAAGTGAAGGCGTAATCCACCCCAGTACGTTTCTCCCGCTTCGAAAGCGTATTCCATTCTGAAACGTTTTTCTTTTTCTGTTTTATTTAAAATCAGATTTGACCAAAACTTTGACTGGTTATATCTTTTTAAATACAACTCCAAATGAAATGATTCTTTTTCCTACCTCTCTCAAATTTCACCTAGTGTATTTTAAGATTTATTTGAAGAATCTTCAGAACAACTTTTGGTGCTGTTTTTATTTTGTGTGTTAATTCTTTTATATTGCTAAAATAGGATTTTTGAAGAGAGGAGAAATGTTTCAAGTTTTGGAGTGCACCCTGCCTTTCCACACATTGAAGGCAAGCATTCTGAACCCCGGCATAATATTTTTGTGTGTTTGATGACACGTTCATAACATCACCTCACTTTGGAGAAACTTGTTATTTCATGTGATATGATCATATGCATGGGTGCATGTTATTGATTTCCATGCTGTTGGAAATGGACACACTTGTGATGATAATCACCCTCATGTGCCTTGCATGCATACCGGCAGGAACCCGGGAAAACCTCTGCCTTGGGTAGGCATGAGTTTGTCGCCGGTCTCCGTCGGGACGGTTATGTCTGGTATGGCATGGCAAGGTGATATGAGCGGTGACTCTGTTGGTTGAAATATATTCGTCATGCTAATC
>NW_025275092.1:0-1311 GCF_018294505.1 Triticum aestivum
TTTTTTTCTCTCTCTTTTTTTTCTCCCTCTTTCCAAAACAAACTAGATAAGATGCAGATTGGATCAAGTGAAGATGTGAACGATCTCAACTATTATTATGACAATGAATGGTGGGTAGCACGTGGTGGAAATTGATGGATGGGTGGTGGACAGCGGAAGAGATAATGATGCAGCGGTGGCGTGACTAATGTGAACAGAACTCGAAACTCTAAACGAACTAGACACTAAGACCAGCAACTCGACACGACGATGCAACCGATAATTCAACTATGCAAGCAATGAAAAGAAAATTGCAAAGGCTCAGACTGGCTTGGACCAAGGATGAATAGATCTAACTCTTTTTTTGTGGCTTTTTCTTGGACAATAGGTAAGAAAATAAATCTAATCTAGGAAAACTGGAAATTCTCACCGAGCAGCCTGAAAACTGATACCACTTGATAGAGGCGGGGGTGTCCCGATCTTTCGATGAGATGGTAACTATCGATTTGGTGGAGACGACTTTGACGATCCGACTACAAACGTGCACGACGTTGCGCCTTAGCAATCGTTAAACCAATCTCCAGAGGTTATTGACCACGCCGGTGCACGATCAACCTGACCATGAAGGTCTATTCCTGCAAGCAATCGAAGAACGAGAAAGAATATGATAAAAGCAATCTGAATATTGCAAATATGTATGAAGTATTGATAAAGGTGGGGATCCGAAAGCGGTCTTGGTCTGGTCGTTGGACACAAACGAAGTACACGAAGTTGCGTTGGCTAACTTTTAACTAAACAAATCCCAAGGAAAAGCTACTAGATGGATCTACTTATATAGGAGCAAGGGGTGGCGGCCAAGGAGGTGGGAGGACGTCCCAAGGCAGCCTAAAACTAAATCTAGGTCGTACAAGGCCAAAGGGCCCAAGTGGAGGTGATGTAACACCTTTGGACTTGTAGTTTGACTCGGATTCTGCTGCAGCATCAGATTGTTTCATCCACAACTCAGCGCTCCGGACGAATTTGAAGGTGATTCCAATTGGGTTGGAAAGTGCACGAAATCTAGTTTCCCACAAAAAAAGAATCACCCAATTCGGAGTCCGTATGAAAAACTTGTGTGCGTTTTGAGTCAGGTATGTCTGTGCAGTCCGAATCTGAATCCAGAACGTGAGAGACTTGGACTCTATCTTCTCTTGGGCCAAAAGTGACGTGAGAGAACTTTTTGGACAGCAAATAAACATCTCTTTCTTCCTTATCTTCATATGTGGATTATACAAATGTCCCATACACCTGCAATTTGACAAAACACAAAAGTGTGTGAAGTATTTTTGTTCT
>NW_025275093.1:0-1311 GCF_018294505.1 Triticum aestivum
GCTCATGTTCAGCAGGCCGAATGGCATGCAGACGTAGTTGCAGGGATAGCCCCCACTCCGGCCGACGCGCGATGGCCAGAAGAGGTCCTGTGAAGCGGCCCTGTTGAGGCCCAGAATGTTGACGCAGACATGTAGCCCACCACCCACGTCGGGGGCGGCAGCTGCACTAGTAGATCGCGTGGGGCGACGCTCGCCGCGCATGGCTTGCGCCTCCTGAAGCTCCTCGATTGCCTTGGTGATGAACTCTCATGCACCCGGCGCCTCACGCTGTCACGCCCAATATGCGACCCTATCCAAAAGGAACTCGAAGATCCCACCAAGGATAGACCCGCATATTGAAACGCTTTTGCAAGGTGGATATCATTACATCAACATTACATAATAGATGGGGATACATACAAGAGGAACACAATGCCACATGAATACAACATCACAATACATCAGAGCATCATCCGACTACGGATGAAACACAAATAGAAACTCAAACGACATCCACCCTGCTAGCCCAAGCTGTCGACCTGGAACCTATCCCCTGATCGAAGAAGAAGCAGAAGAAGAACTCCAAGGCAAGCAAACATCGCTCTCGCGTCATGAACATCGCACAATCTGTACCTGCAACTGTTGTTGTAGTAATCTGTGAGCCACGAGGACTCAGCAATCCCATTACCATGGGCATCAAGACTAGCAAAGCTTAAAGGGAAAGGAAGGGGTAAAGTGGTGAGGCTGCAGCAGCGACTAAGCATATATGGTGGCTAACATACGCAAATAAGAGAGAGAAGAGAGCAAGCAGAACGGTCGTCAACTAGTAATGATCAAGAAGTGATCCTGAACTCCTACTTACGTCAAACATAACCCAGAAACTGTGTTCACTTCCCGGACTCCGCCGAGAAGAGACCATCATGGCTACACACGCGGTTGATGCGTTTTAATTCGGATCTGGTGTCAAGTTATCTACAACCGGACATTAACAAATTCCCATCTGCCTATAACCGCAGGCACGGCTTTCAAAAGATTATACCCTGCAGGGGTGTCCCAACTTAGCCCATGACAAGCTCTCCGATCAAAGAAGGAATAGACCTTCTCCCAGGAAGACCCGATCAGACTCGAAATCCCGGTTTACAAGACATTTCGACAATGGTAAAACAAGACCAGCAAAGCCGCCCGATGCGCCGACAAATCCCGATAGGAGCTGCACATATCTCGTTCTCAGGGCACACCGGATGAGCAAGACGTCGGGTTGGCATAGACCCTGGTTGCCCAGGGCGCGCCGGACATCGCTCGGTTCGGACCAACACTTAGACAAGCACTGGC
>NW_025275094.1:0-1311 GCF_018294505.1 Triticum aestivum
GGTCATCCCAGAAGTAATATCTTAAGTCATAGAAAAACCTTTTCTTTTGTTGGGATGTAAAATTAGGTGGTATAAATTTAGCAACAATATAATTAGCATAGTCTACATACCATGGAGTACTACGAGAAGCATTTATAGTAGCTAATTTTTCATCCAGAAAACTATCGTCAATAGGTAGTGGGTCATCAAGAATATTTTCTAATCTAGACAAGTTATCTGCTATGGGGTTCTCAGCTCCTTTCCTATCAGTAATATGTAAATCAAATTCTTTTTGCAAGAGAACCCATCTAATAAGTCTAGGTTTAGCATCTTTCTTTTGCATAAAGTATTTAATAGGAACATGATTAGCGTGAACAATTACTTTGGAATCAACAATATAAGATATGAATTTATCACAAGCAAACACAACTGCTAGAAATTCTTTTTCAGTAGTAGCATAATTTCTTTGAGCACCGTCAAGAATTTTACTAGCATAATGGATAACATTTCATTTCTTATCAACTCTTTGTCCTAGAACAACACCAACACCATAATCACTAGCATTACGCATAATTTCAAAGGGTAGGTTCCAATCAGGTGGTTGAACAATAGGTGCAGAAATTATGGCTTTCTGAAGTATTTCAAATGCTTCTACACAATCATCATAAACACCAAATGGTACATCTTTTTGCAAAAGATTATTGAGAGGTCTAGAAATTTTAGAGAAATCTTCAATAAATCTCCTATAGAAGCCATCATGACCAAGGACGCTTCTTATACCTTTGGTATCTTTAGGACATGACATTTCAATAGCATCAACTTTAGCTTTATCAACTTCAATACCTCTTTCAGAGATTTTAGGCCCCAAGACAATGCCTTCAGTAACCACAAAGTGGCACTTCTCCCTGTTCACGACAAGATTAGTTTCTTCACATCTCTGCAAAACTCGGTCAAGGTTGCTTAATCAATCATCAGAAGAAGTTCCGTATATAGAAAAATTATCCATGAAAACGTCAACAATATTTTCACAAAAGTCAGAGAATATAGCAGTCATACATCTTTGAAAAGTAGCGGGTGCATTGCATAAACCGAAAGGCATACGTCTACAAGTAAATGTACCAAAAGGGAATGTAAAAGTAGTTTTTTCTTGATCCTCTTGTGACACATCACTACTGCAGGATGCTGCTAACGCGACACTACGACCAGAGACCCTTCGACGAAACTATGTGCGATACAATAATCGCAAACGGTGGTGTAAAAACCATCAAAAAAGGTGCAAAACGTTTGCGATGACAGATGCATCAAACACGATTCAGATTTTGGTTGCGTGTG
>NW_025275095.1:0-1311 GCF_018294505.1 Triticum aestivum
GCTTGAAGTCTGCCGAGCACATGTCGTGTGCAGACGCTAAGTGGTGGAAACATGTATGAAGAAGTACACCCCTGCAGGGTTAACATCATCTATTCGAATAGCCGTGTCCGCGGTAAAGGACTTCTGGGTTGCTTATATCAGATCATAGACAAGTGAAAGTGGATACTCTAAAATACGCAAGATAAGCGTGAGTGCTATGGATGGCGTTCTCGTAGGGAGACGGAAGCGGATCCATAGTGGTGTATTGATATGGTGAATATGTGGACTCGTGTGCGCCACCTCAAAAGAGTCGCTTGCAGTCGTAGTTTAGGATAGCCACCGAGTCAAAGCTGGCTTGCTGCAGTTAAACCCCACCATCCCCTTGTTGAAAATGATGCATATGTAGTTAGTTCTGATGGAAGTCTTGCTGGGTACATTTGTACTCACGTTTGCCTATTTTATGTTTTTGCAGAGAGACTTCAGTCTCACTAGTAGTTCCACGTGGACTTGTTACCTCAGCTACGATCTTGTGCCTCAGCAGGATTTGGTAGATAGTCAGTCTTCTCAGCCTTTTTCATTTATAGATGTCTGTACTCAGACATGATAGCTTCCGCTTGTGTTTTTGATTTGTATGCTCTGAATGTTGGGTCGTGAGACCCCTGTTTGTAATATCTCGCTCCTCGGAGCCTATTGAATAATTACTTGAGTCATAGAGTCATGTTGTGATGCCATGTTGTATTTGCACATATCGAGCATATTGTGTGTATGTTATTGAAATGCTTGGTATGTGTGGGATCTGACCATCTAGTTGTTTATCTTTAGTAGCCTCTCTTACGGGGAAATGTCTCCTAGTGTTTCCACCGAGCCATGGTAGCTTGCTACTGCTCCGGAACACTTAGGCTGGCCGGCATGTGTCCTTCTTCGTTCCTGTGTCTGTCCCTTCGGGGAAATGTCACGCGATGAATACCGGAGTCCTGTTAGCCCGCTACAGCCCGGTTCACCGGAGTCCTGCTAGCCCAGTGCTACAGCCTGGTTTCACTCGCTGATGACCGACACGTTCGATGCTGGGTCATGGATGCCTGTCCCTGTAAGTCTGTGCCACTTTGGGTTTATGACTAGCCATGTCAGCCCGGTCTCCTTATCATATGGATGCTAGCGACACTGTCATATACGTGTGCCAAAAGGCGCAAACGGTCCCGGGCAAAGGTAAGGCGACTGTCAGGACCCCGACTCGATGCCACATAGGTCTAGCATGTAACACCTCATATCACTTTGCGGCCTCACGCACGGTATTCCCACGGGTGTCGCCTTACCTTTGCCCGGGACCGTTTG
>NW_025275096.1:0-1311 GCF_018294505.1 Triticum aestivum
GTTTCAGGAGTAAGCTCGAACCCAAAGCGGATAAAATGCATCTTCATAGGACACCCAAAACAGTTGGGTATACCTCCTAATTCGGATCCGAAAGCAATATGGATTGTTTCTTGAATCGGGTCCTTTCTCGAGGAAAGGTTTCTCTCGAAAGAGTTGAGTGGGAGGATGGTGGAGACTTGATGAGGTTATTGAACCGTCACTTCAACTAGTGTGTAGCAGGGCATAGGAAGTTGTTCCTGTGGCACCTACACCAATTGAAGTGGAAAACTTATGATAGTGATCATGAAACTTCGGATCAAGTCACTACCGTACCTCGTAGGACGACAAGGACACGTACTACTTCGGAGTGGTAAGGTGATCCTGTCTTGAAGGTCATGTTGCTAGACAACAATGAACCTACGAGCTATGGAGAAGCGATGGTGGGCCCGAATTCCGATAAATGGCTTGAGGCCATAAAATTCGAGAGAGGATCCATGTATGAAAACAAAGTGAAGACTTTGGCAGAACGGCTCAATGGTCGTAAGGCAAATGAGTACGGATGGATTTTAAAAGGAAGACAGACAATGATGGTAAGAATTACCATTAAGAAAGCTCGACTTGTCGTTAAGATGTTTTCCGACAAGTTCAAGGAGTTGACTACGATGAGATTTTCTCACTCGTAGCGATGCTAAGAGTCTGTTGGAATTATATTAGCGATTACTGCATTATTTATGAAATCTTGCAGATAGGATGTCAAAACATTGTTTCCTCGACGATTTTCTTGAGGAAAGGTTGTATATGATACAACCAGGAAGGTTTTGTCAATCCCGAAAGATGCTAATAAGTATGCAAAGCTCCAGCAATCCTTCTAAGGACTGGAGTGAGCATCTCGGAGTTGGAATGTATGCTTTGATGATGATCAAAGATTTTGGGTTTGTACAAAGTTTATGAGAAACTTGTATTTCAAAAGAAGTGAGTGGGAGCACTATAGAATTTCTGATGAGTATATGTTGTTGACATATTGTTGATCAGAAATGACGTAGAATTTCTGGAAAGCATATAGGGTTATTTTGAAAGTGTTTTTCAATGGAAAGCCTGGATTAAGCTACTTGAACATTGAGCATCAAGATCTATAAGGATAGATCAAAATGCTTAATAATACTTTCAAATGAGCACATACCTTGACATGATCTTGAAGGTGTTCAAGATGGACCAGTCAAAGAAGGAGTTCTTGCCTGAGTTGTAAGGTACGAAGTTAAGACTTAAAGCTCGACCACGGCAGAATAGAGAGAAAGGACGAAGGTCGTCCCCTATGCTTAAGACATAGGCTCT
>NW_025275097.1:0-1311 GCF_018294505.1 Triticum aestivum
GTTTCAGGAGTAAGCTCGAACCCAAAGCGGATAAAATGCATCTTCATAGGACACCCAAAACAGTTGGGTATACCTCCTAATTCGGATCCGAAAGCAATATGGATTGTTTCTTGAATCGGGTCCTTTCTCGAGGAAAGGTTTCTCTCGAAAGAGTTGAGTGGGAGGATGGTGGAGACTTGATGAGGTTATTGAACCGTCACTTCAACTAGTGTGTAGCAGGGCATAGGAAGTTGTTCCTGTGGCACCTACACCAATTGAAGTGGAAAACTTATGATAGTGATCATGAAACTTCGGATCAAGTCACTACCGTACCTCGTAGGACGACAAGGACACGTACTACTTCGGAGTGGTAAGGTGATCCTGTCTTGAAGGTCATGTTGCTAGACAACAATGAACCTACGAGCTATGGAGAAGCGATGGTGGGCCCGAATTCCGATAAATGGCTTGAGGCCATAAAATTCGAGAGAGGATCCATGTATGAAAACAAAGTGAAGACTTTGGCAGAACGGCTCGATGGTCGTAAGGCAAATGAGTACGGATGGATTTTAAAAGGAAGACAGACAATGATGGTAAGAATTACCATTAAGAAAGCTCGACTTGTCGTTAAGATGTTTTCCGACAAGTTCAAGGAGTTGACTACGATGAGATTTTCTCACTCATAGCGATGCTAAGAGTCTGTTGGAATTATATTAGCGATTACTGCATTATTTATGAAATCTTGCAGATAGGATGTCAAAACATTGTTTCCTCGACGATTTTCTTGAGGAAAGGTTGTATGTGATACAACCAGGAAGGTTTTGTCAATCCCGAAAGATGCTAATAAGTATGCAAAGCTCCAGCAATCCTTCTAAGGACTGGAGTGAGCATCTCGGAGTTGGAATGTATGCTTTGATGATGATCAAAGATTTTGGGTTTGTACAAAGTTTATGAGAAACTTGTATTTCAAAAGAAGTGAGTGGGAGCACTATAGAATTTCTGATGAGTATATGTTGTTGACATATTGTTGATCAGAAATGACGTAGAATTTCTGGAAAGCATATAGGGTTATTTTGAAAGTGTTTTTCAATGGAAAGCCTGGATTAAGCTACTTGAACATTGAGCATCAAGATCTATAAGGATAGATCAAAATGCTTAATAATACTTTCAAATGAGCACATACCTTGACATGATCTTGAAGGTGTTCAAGATGGACCAGTCAAAGAAGGAGTTCTTGCCTGAGTTGTAAGGTACGAAGTTAAGACTTAAAGCTCGACCACGGCAGAATAGAGAGAAAGGACGAAGGTCGTCCCCTATGCTTAAGACATAGGCTCT
>NW_025275098.1:0-1311 GCF_018294505.1 Triticum aestivum
ACATGCTAGTGGGTTTCATCTAGTTACTGTGGCAATGACAGGTCATGCAGAGGAAATGGGTTCAACTACCGTAGCACACAGCAGTTTGAATCGCGTTGTCTTAATGCAGTAAAAGAGAGCAGGAGCGAGAACATGGGATTGTATCGATATGATCAAATGGTTGGTTGCTTGCCTGATGGTTCGATGCACGGATACGGTTCTTCGTTAGGGTAATCACGGTACTCCTCGGGGACAGAACCTGTCGCAAAGGGCATCGATACACAAGCATCACCAAACAATGTGCAACAATATGATGCATGCATGAAACATGGCAATATGAGTGTATTGGGCTAATGCAACTAAAGCCAGAAGGGTTTGAACAAATTTGAATCAAAGATTCAAATTTCAAATTCAAATATGGCCTTTTAAAGTGCTTTTCCTTGTTCTGCTTGAATCATCAATTTAACTTGTTTGATCATGCATGAAAATAGTACAGATGGATAGATTGGATTTTTTTGATCATTTTTCATATATAATTTGTCCAATTTGGAGTTACAGAATAAAAGTTATGAATTTTGGAAGTTTAATTAATATTCTGGAATTTCCTGATTTAATTTAATTCCAGAAATATAATTATTGCGTCAGCATGACCTCAGCATGACGTCAGTGGTCAACTGTGGCTGGCTGAGGTCAAACCTGACGTGTGGGGGCCACACGTCAGTGACAGGGGGGGTTAAACAGATTTAGATTAATTCTAATTACTAATTAGTGGCGCTGGGGCCCACTGTCAGTGTCAGGGGGGGTTGACTAACAGTAGTTAGCGCTAACCTAACCATCTGGCCGACAGGGCCCACGTGTCAGTGACCCTGGGGGGTCAAACCCCAGGTCGGTCAAGTCAAACCCCACCGGCGACATGACGCCGGCGAGATCCGAGACGGCGGCGAGAGTGCTTTTTGCCATTCCGGCGACCAAATGGACGGCGGAAGGCATCTACGTGTTGCTGAGGTTGAGCCGCGTCTATTGGTGGTGGTGGTTGGGCTCGGGGTGGCCGGAGTTGACGGCGGCGAGCTCGGCTGCGGCGGCCGGAGTTCGGGTGCGGTCGGGATCAGTGTTGCAGGGGGTTTGGGGAGGCGTTGGTGCATTCTACGTGCTCCTGGTGATGTGTGGAGCACGATGGTGTGCTCGGTTGGGCGCTACGGCGACCGTGGCCACGACGGCGACATCGCCGGCGGCGTGGAGCTCTCGGTCGAGGTGGAGCTAGGGCCTAGAGGTCGGGAGAGACCAGGGAAGAAGGGGGAAACGATCCGGGAGCTCACCGCGGTTGCAGTGGGC
>NW_025275099.1:0-1311 GCF_018294505.1 Triticum aestivum
TGCACTATTACTCAGCGTTTTGGGGACCCAGAATGATTTCCACGATTGATGAGCCCCGGGGTGCGTTTATGTGACCGTCGTCAACACTCACAGTTTTGGCCAATTCTGACCTGCTTCGCGGACTATTACTCACCGTTTTGGGGTCCCATAGCGATTTCCATAGTTGTTGAACCCCAAGATGTGCTTACGTGTTGGTCAACAACACTCGCAGTTTTGGCCGATTCTGGCCCGTTTCATGGACTATTACTCACCGTTTTCGGGTCCCAAAGCGATTTCCATGGTTGTCAAACTCCAAGGTGCACTTACGTGTCAGTCATCAACAATCACAGTTTGGGTCGATTTCGGCCCGTTTCTTGGACTATTACTCTATTTTGGGGTCTCGGAGTCATTTCCACGATTGACGAACCCCGGGGTGCGTTTACGTGTCGGTCATCAACACTCGCATATTCGGCCGATTCTAATACGTTCCGTGCACTATTACTCAGTGTTTTGTGGACCCAGAGCGATTTCCACGATTGATGAACCCCGGGGTGCGTTTATGTGTCCGTCGTCAACACTCATACTTTTGGCCAAATCAGACCTGTTTCTTGGACTATTACTCACCGTTTTGGGGGCCCCGAAGCGATTTTCATAGTTGTTGAACCCCAAGATGTGCTTACGAGTTGGTCATCAACACTCCCAGTTTTGGCCGATTCTGGCCCGTTTCATGGACTATTACTAACCATTTTGGGGTCCCAAAGTGATTTCCATCATTGTCGAACTCCAAGGTGCGCTTACGTGTCGGTCATCAACAATCACAGTTTGGGCCGATTCTGGCCCGTTTCTTGGACTATTACTCTATTTTGGGGTCATGGAGTTGTTTCCACTATTGACGAACCCCGGGGTGCGTTTGCGCGTCGGTCATCAACACTCACATATTCCACCGATTCTAGTCCGTTTCGTGCACTATTACTCAGCATTTTCGGGACCCAGAGCGATTTCCATGATTGATGAACTCTAGGGTGCGTTTACGTGACCGTCGTCAACACTCATAGTTTTGTTCAATTCTGACCTGCTTCGTGGACTATTACTAACCGTTTTGGGGTCCCAAAGAGATTTCCATAGTTGTTGAACCCCAAGGTGTGCTTACGCGTTGGTCATCAACACTCGCAGTTTTGGCCAAATCCGACCTGTTTCGTGGACTATTACTCACCGTTTTGGGGGCCCCGAAGCGATTTTCATAGTTGTTGAACCCCAAGGTGTGCTTACGAGTTGGTCATCAACACTCCCAGTTTTGGCCGATTCTGGCCCGTTTCATGGACTATTACTCAC
>NW_025275100.1:0-1311 GCF_018294505.1 Triticum aestivum
TCTCCGACGAGTCCCTCGACCACCCGAGCCGCCGTCCGCCGGAGCAAAGCTCGCCGTCGACGTGGTACTCGCCGGCGACCACCACCACCACCAACCGACACGGAATGGCACCCTGAGCACGGAGGTACCCTCCGATCCCCCTGCCTCACAGTGGATCGCCACCGGCGACCACCGCGGCTCTCGGGCACCGACGAGCTCCGTTTCCCTTTTTTTTTTGAAATTTAAACCTGACGAGTGGGACCCCACCTTCAGCCTCTCTGCTCTCTCTAGTGAAGCATTTTCTGGAAGCGCCTTCGGGCAAAATGCGCTTTCCCCTTTGGGCTGGCGTAGTTTCTGCCGAAGCGTTTTCTGTTTTTATAAGCTAGCCCCTGGAAATCTTATGTTTCATTACAGATGAGTCCCTGGACAAAAACTCTTATAACTTTTAAATAGAAAAGTATTTTTGATTGATTCTTTTTCTGTTCTCTTTAAAATTTTGTCTAGTTTTTTATCAGATTTATTTGAAAAATATTTGGAATACTTTCTGTGCACTCCTTGGTATTTACGATAGCGCATATATTTTCTTTATACCGTAGATACCGAAGGAGGTGACGGAGCCGCGAACTTCACCGAGCTAGGCTCTGACTACTCTGAACCAGGCAAGCATGTTTGAACTTTTGATATGATGAGTGTCCTGGCATGTTTTGCATTTAGTTAGTTTCATGACATGTTGAGGAGCATATCGATGAACGTTATTTTATGCAATATTGAGGTAAGTGAGTTCGATGATCCATAAGTGGATGGATGTGAGTATGAATGGCCATGTGTTGGCATGAAGATGGGTGAGATGGCAGTGTCGTAGCATGCCAGTCTTACGCTGGACTGTGTGACTTCAGTGTCAAACCGTATCGGTCCAGTTCCTCTCATTTCCTTCCCTGTACTACCACATGTTTTCCGCAAGGAATATGGTCTAGTAAGTTGCAAACCGCTTTTCTGGTACACACCAAAAGGAGAGGCCGTGATGATGGTTTCATGGCCCTGGATTAAAGCCAGTCATCCGGTCAGGGGGCATGGGTGTTTCCGGTTGGGACCGAGAGGGGGGCACCCCTTAGAGCGCGCGTATATAAATTTGATCCCATGCTATTCGAGATTGTGATCTCCCCGTCTCAAAAGTTTTTCTTGGACGATGTCTAGGGTGATTCCTAGCATCAAGAGGTAGGATGGGTGTATACTGGTTAGCTGTGTTTTCTTCCGAAATACCGTAAACGGGACTAGTCCTTCATGACTACGGAAATCCGTTGGCTGTGGGAAAATTTTTGTACAAACTCCGCA
>NW_025275101.1:0-1311 GCF_018294505.1 Triticum aestivum
CTATTTTCTGTTTTATTTAATAATTCTGCAACTTTGTTGAGTTAAATAAAATACCTAGGCAACTCCAAAAATCACCAAACTACTCCTGGTCCATAGTTGGAATATTTCCAACATGAAACATTTCAGTTTGGAGATATTTGAGCATTTAAATATTTTATATTATTTCAAATGCCCAAATTCAAATATCTATGATTTAATTCAAAGACCCTATGATGGCCTAGAAAAATGTGCACCACTTTTGTCAGAGGTTCTGAACCAAGGCTAAAATGATGGGCATTTTAGAAGGGCATTTCAGGTTCATTGAAAATTTATTTTAGTAACCCTAGTTGGTTTCAGAGGGGACTGGGGGTTCTGTCATCCCCATTTCAAGTTTCTGGTGAAAAAGTAAACATGATGCAACACTCTAATGCATGACTAGCTAGGGTGTGACAACTCACCCCCACTCAAAAGAATCTCGTCCCGAGATTTGGGTTCCTCCGAGAAGAAGGCAGGATATTCAAGTCGAAGACGATCCTCCCTTTCCCAAGTTGCTTCATCTTCAGAATGATGCGACCATTGAACCTTGAGAAACTTGATATTATGACGTCGCGTGGTACGTTCTGCTTGATCGAGGATACGAATGGGGTACTCTCGATATGTAAGATTATCTTGGAGATCAAGCGTTTCGTGGTCCACTTCACGGATAGGATCCGAGAAGCAACGCCTGAGTTGAGAAACGTGGAAGACATCGTGAACTCTGGAGAGGTGCGGAGGTAGTTCCAATTGGTAGGCAACTTCTCCTCGTTTGGCAAGAATGCGAAAAGGTCCAATATAACGAGGAGCCAATTTGCCTTTGATACCGAAGCGATGGGTTCCCTTCAGAGGGGTGACCCGAAGATAAGCCTTCTCGTCAACCTCGAAAGTCATAGCCTTATGTTTTCGGTCATATTGACTCTTTTGACGGGATTGGGCTGTTTTCAACTTTTCACGAACGATACGAACTTGTTCTTCTGCTTCCTGAATCATATCCGGGCCAAAGAATTGTCTTTCCCCGGTCTCTGACCAGTTAAGGGGTGTTCGACATCGTCGTCCATAGAGAACTTCAAAAGGGGCTTTACCCAAGCTAGATTGATAGCTGTTGTTGTAAGCGAATTCGGCAAATGGAAGGCACTTCTCCCAGTCCATTCCGAAAGAGATAACAGAGGCTCGAAGCATGTCTTCTAGAATTTGGTTGACGCGTTCCACTTGACCACTTGACTGAGGGTGGAAAGCGGTGCTAAAGAAGAGACGAGTTCCCATAGCGTTTTGGAAACTTTCCCAAAATCGAGAGGT
>NW_025275102.1:0-1311 GCF_018294505.1 Triticum aestivum
GGCCAGAATCGGCCAAAACGGTGACTGTTGATGACCGACATGTAAGCGCACCTTGGGGTTCACTAACTATGGAAATCGCTTTGGGATCCCAAAACGGTGAGTAATAGTTCACGAAACGGGTCAGAATTGGCTAAAACTGTGAGGGTTGACGACGGGCACGTAAACACACCCAAGGGATCGTCAATCATGGAAATCGCTCCGGGACCCCACAACGGTGAGTAACAGTGCACAAAACGTACCAGAATCGGCCAAAATTGTGAGTGTTGATGACCGACACGTAAATGCACCCCGGTGTACGTCAATCGTGGAAATCACTTCGGGACCCCGAAACTGAGTAATAGTCCAGGAAACGGGCCAGAATCGGCCCAATCTGCGAGTCTTGACGACCAGCACGTAAGCACATCTTGGGGTTCGACAAGCATCGAAATCGCTTTGGGACTGCAAAACGGTGAGTAATAGTCCATAAAAGAGCCCTGAATCAGTAAAACCTAGGGTTATTGATCAACGATACATAAACGCACCCCGGGTTTCGTCAATCATGGAAATTGCTCAGGGACCTGAAATCAGTGAGTAATTGTCCATGAAGCGGGCCAAAATCGGCCAAAACTGCAAATGTTGATGACCGACACATAAACACACCGGTGTTCGTCGGTCGTGGAAATCACTACGTGAGCCATAAACTGAGTTATAGTCCAAGAAACGGGCCAGAATCGGCCAAAACTGCGATTGTTGATGACCGATACGTAAGCACACCTTGGGGTTCGACATCCATGGAAATCGCTTTGGGACCCCAAAAATGTGAGTAATAGTCCATGAAACGGCCCAGAATCGACAAAAACCACGAGTGTTGATGACCGACACTTAAACGCACCATGGGGTTTGTTAATCGTGGAAATCACTCCGGGACCCCAAAACAGTCAGTAATAGTCCACGAAACGGGCCAGAATTGGCCAACATTATGAGAGTTGATGACCAACACGTAAGCGCACCTTGGGGTTCAACAACTATGGAAATCTCTTCGTGACCGCAAAACGGTGAGTAATAGTCCATGAAACGGGCCAGAATCGTCAAAAACCGCGAGTGTTGATGTCTGACACGTAAACGCACCCCGGGGTTCGTTAATCATGGAAATCACTATGGGACCCCAAAAAAGTGAGTAATAGTCCAGAAAACGGGCTAGAATCGGCCAAAACTGTGACTGTTGATGATCGACATGTAAGCGCACCTTGGGGTTCAATAACTATGGAAATCGCTTTGGGATCCCAAAACGGTCAGTAATAGTCCACGAAACGGGCCAGAATTGGCCAATAC
>NW_025275103.1:0-1311 GCF_018294505.1 Triticum aestivum
TCTGGGGGAAACCAGGACAACCCCAGCACCGGAACCATTCAACATCTTAGAGCCATCAAAAAACATGGTCCAATGCTCCGAGTGAACTTCAGTCGGCTGCTGCTGTTCAATCCACTCGGCGAGGAAATCTGCTATTGCCTGGGACTTAATGGCTTTCTTTGCCTCAAACTTGATATCAAGGGGAAGAAGTTCAATCGCCCATTTGGCCACTCGACCAGTTGCATCTCTGTTGTGCAAAATCTCTGATAGTGGAGCGTCGCTGACGACTGTGATGGAATGGTCAGAGAAATAATGAGCAACCTTCTTTGTGGTCATGTATATTCCATACACAAGCTTCTGATAATGAGGATATCTCTGCTTGGATGGAGTCAAGACTTCAGACAAATAATACACTGGGCGCTGAACTTTGAGAGCTTTTCCTTCTTCTTCCCGCTCGACCGTTAGCACAGTACTGACGACTTTTCCTGTGGCTGCGATGTAGAGCAACAGAGGCTCTTTGCTGATTGGAGCAGCAAGCACCGGCTGGGTGGAGAGCAGAGCTTTCAGCTCGGCAAACGCTGCATCAGCTTCTGGAGTCCACTCGAACTTGTCAGCCTTCTTCATCAGTCGGTAAAGAGGCAGTGCCTTTTCACCGAGTCGTGAGATGAATCGGCTTAATGCGGCCAAGCATCCAGTAAGCTTCTGGACATCGTGCACTCGCACAGGGCGTTTCATTCGGAGAATAGTGCCAATCTTCTCTGGGTTAGCGTCGATTCCCCGTTCGGAAACGAGAAAACCGAGTAACTTGCCACCAGGAACTCCAAATGTGCACTTTGATGGATTGAGCTTGATATCATACCTTCTGAGGTTGGCAAATGTTTCGGCGAGGTCAGCGAGCAGGTCGGAACCTTTTCGTGACTTGACAACAATATCATCCATATAAGCTTCCACATTCCGACTGATTTGAGTGAGTAGACACTTCTGAATCATTCACATAAATGTGGCTCCGGCATTCTTGAGGCCGAATGGCATGGTGATATAGCAGAAGCACCCGAATGGAGTGATGAAAGCTGTTTTTACCTCATCGGGCCCGTACAGACGGATCTGGTGGTACCCGGAGTAAGCATCTAAAAAAGACAACCTCTCGCATCCCGCGGTCGAGTCAACAATTTGATCTATGCGAGGGAGAGGAAAGTGATCTTTCGGGCAGGCCCGGTTGATGTGCTTGAAATCAATGCACATTCGGAGCGACTTGTCCTTCTTAGGAACCATGACGACATTAGCGAGCCACTCGGAGTGGTATATCTCTCGGATAAATCCTGCCGCCAACAG
>NW_025275104.1:0-1311 GCF_018294505.1 Triticum aestivum
GCAGACATGTCGCAGACGCACCGCACGTCTCCTCGATGTCCACCGCGGTCCCACTTGTCGGCCGCCTAACCACCATTCGCGTCTTATTAAATGCCAACACCTACCTCAGGGCCCGCCTGGCAGCGTGTGAAAGGTCCGCATGCCCGTCCTTTTTAATAGAAGCGTGTGACGGGGCCGGCCTCATCCACTTCCAACACCCGTCCACATTTGGCCACGCGGTGCTCCCTCGCCGGCGACCAGGAACCCTAGCAAGCCCAAACCACACGTAGCGAGGTCCTCCCGTCGGCGACCATGGGGTTTTCAATGGCAAGCGGAGGGGGAAGCTGACCTTCGGTGTGAGCTCTTCCCGCGGCTCGAGAGCTATTCCGTCGCCGCCTCCTAGACGTGGCTCACCACCGGAGCGGCAGCGTCTGTACATACCAGTCCATCAGGCGCGGTGGCACTAGCAGTACCGCCGTCCACTGCAGTATCCGGATGTCAACCTGCCTCACAGCTGGCATCTGGATCCGCAGCGGATCCCCATTTTGGCAGCACCACGCACGACATGGGTGCATGCCGAGGAGGTTCGCCGGCGTCGCAAGGTCCTCACTCCGGAGCATCGACAGATGCATACCTACGCGCTAGACCCCCCCAACTAGGAGCGCTGATTTTTGCTAGAGCACGAGGAGGAGCGCCGCTGGGGCGTCCACGTTGACCACGACGTGCCTCCGCAGCTTCTTGAGGTTCTTCCGCACGAGGAGGACGAAGAGGCGACGTACCAAGCCGCCCTCGAGCAAGCCCTGCAGCAAGCGCTGGAGGCGAGCAGGGTCGAGAAGGACGCCCAATGGGATGGGCTGGAGCGCGCCCTCGCCTTGTCGGCGACAGGGGACTCCATCCACTCCCCGCTCTTCATCCCGCCTCCGCCATCGCTGCCCATCGTCGAGCCCAAGGCGGAGCCGGAGCCCATGTTGGAAATATGCCCTAGAGGCAATAATAAATTAGTTATTATTATATTTCCTTGTTCATGATAATCGTTTATTATCCATGCTAGAATTGTATAGATAGGAAACTCAGATACATGTGTGGATAAATAGACAACACCATGTCCCTAGTAAGCCTCTAGTTGACTAGCTCGTTGATCAATAGATGGTTACGGTTTCCTGACCATGGACATTGGATGCCATTGATAACGGGATCACATCATTAGAAGAATGATGTGATGGACAAGACCCAATCCTAAGCATAGCACAAGATCGTGTAGTACGCATGCTAAAGCTTTTCTAATGTCAAGTATCATTTCCTTAGACCATGAGATTGTGCAACTCCCGGATA
>NW_025275105.1:0-1311 GCF_018294505.1 Triticum aestivum
GTTGTCACAGAAGAGTTTGATCGGCCCCGACGCATTGGGTATGACTCCTAGGTCGGTGATGAACTCCTTCACCCAAATCGCTTCATGTGCTGCCTCCGAGGCTGCCATGTACTCCGCTTCACACGTAGATCCCGCCACGACGCTCTGCTTGCAGCTGCACCAGCTTACTGCTCCACCATTCAACATATACACGTATCCGGTTTGTGACTTAGAGTCATCCAGATCTGAGTCGAAGCTAGCGTCGATGTAACCCTTTACGACGAGCTCTTCGTCTCCTCCATAAACGAGAAACATGTCCTTTGTCCTTTTCAGGTACTTCAGGATATTCTTGACCGCTGTCCAGTGTTCCTTGCCGGGATTACTTTGGTATCTTGCTACCAAACTTACGGCAAGGTTTACATCGGGTCTGGTGCACAGCATGGCATACATAATAGATCCTATGGCTGAAGCATAGGGGATGACACTCATCTCTTCTTTATCTTTTGCCGTGGTCGGTGACTGAGCTGAGCTCAGTCTCATACCTTGTAATATAGGCAAGAACCCCTTCTTGGACTGATCCATTCTGAATCTCTTCAAAATCTTATCAAGGTATGTGCTTTGTGAAAGACCTATGAGGCGTCTCGATCTATCTCTATAGATCTTGATGCCTAATATATAAGTAGCTTCTCCAAGGTCCTTCATTGAAAAACACTTATTCAAGTAGGCCTTAATGCTGTCCAGAAATTCTATATTATTTCCCATCAGGAGTATGTCATCTACATATAATATGAGAAATGCTACAGAGCTCCCACTCACTTTCTTGTAAACGCAGGCTTCTCCATAAGTCTGCATAAACCCAAACGCTTCGATCATCTCATCAAAGCGAATGTTCCAACTCCGAGATGCTTGCACCAGTCCATAAATGGATCGCTGGAGCTTGCATACTTTGTTAGCGTTCAGAGGATCGACAAAACCTTCCGGCTGCATCATATACAGTTCTTCCTTAAGATGCCCGTTAAGGAATGCTGTTTTGACGTCCATCTGCCATATCTCATAATCATAGTATGCGGCAATTGCTAACATGATTCGGACGGACTTTAGCTTCGCTACGGGAGAGAATGTCTCGTCGTAGTCAATCCCTTGAACCTGTCGATAACCCTTAGCGACAAGTCGAGCTTTATAGATGGTAACATTACCATCCGCGTCCGTCTTCTTCTTAAAGATCCATTTGTTTTCTATCGCTCGCCGATCATCGGGCAAGTCTGTCAAAGTCCATACTTTGTTTTCATACATGGATTCTATCTCGGATTTCATGGCTTCAAGCCATTTGTT
>NW_025275106.1:0-1311 GCF_018294505.1 Triticum aestivum
AACCTAGGCTCGGATGCCACTGTTGGGTTTCGTAGTAATTTCAAAAATTTTCCTACGCGCACACAGGATCATGTGATGCATAGCAACGAGAGGAGAGTGTTGTCTACGTACCCAACGCAGACCGACTGCGGAAGCGATGACACGACGTAGAGGAAGTAGTCGTACGTCTTCACGATCCAACCGATCAAGCACCGAAACTACGGCACCTCCGAGTTCGAGCACACGTTCAGCTCGATGACGATCCCCGGACTCCGATCCAGCAAAGTGTCGGGAAGAGTTTCGTCAGCACGACGGCGTGGTGACGATCTTGATGAACTACAGCAGCAGGGCTTCGCCTAAACTCCGCTACAGTATTATCGAGGAATATGGTGGCAGGGGGCACCGCACACGGCTAAAGAATCGATCACGTGGATCAACTTGTGTCAACTTGTGTGTTTAGAGGTGCCCCTGCCTCCGTATATAAAGGAGCCAAGGGGGGAGGGTGCACCGGCCAAGAGGGAGAGGCGCAGGAGGAGTCCTACTCCTACCGGGAGTAGGACTCCCCCCCCAATCCTATTCCAACTAGGATTCCCAAGGGGGAAAGAGGGAGAGGGGTGGCCGGCCACCTCTCCTAGTCCTAATAGGACTAGGGGAAGGGGGGGAGGTGCGCAGCCCCCTTGGGCTGCCCCTTTCTCCTTTCCACTAAGGCCCATGATGGCCCATATGGCTCCCGGGGGGTTCCGGTAACCTCCCGGTAACCCGGTAAAATCCCGATTTCACTCGGAACACTTCCGATGTCCAAACATAGACTTCCAATATATCAATCTTTACGTCTCGACCATTTCGAGACTCCTCGTCATGTCCGTGATCACATCCGGAACTCCGAACAACCTTCGGTACATCAAAATGCATAAACTCATAATATAACTGTCATCGTAACCTTAAGCGTGCGGACCCTACGGGTTCGAGAACAATGTAGACATGACCGAGACACGTCTCTGGTCAATAACCAATAGCGGGACCTGGATGCCCATATTGGCTCCTACATATTCTACGAAGATCTTTATCGGTCAGACCGCATAACAACATACGTTGTTCCCTTTGTCATCGGTATGTTACTTGCCCGAGATTCGATCGTCGGTATCTAATACCTAGTTCAATCTCGTTACTGGCAAGTCTCTTTACTCGTTCCGTAATACATCATCTCACAACTAACATATTAGTTGTAATGCTTGCAAGGCTTATGTGATGTGTATTACCGAGAGGGCCCAGAGATACCTCTCCGACAATCGGAGTGACAAATCCTAATCTCGAAATACGCCAACCCAACAT
>NW_025275107.1:0-1311 GCF_018294505.1 Triticum aestivum
TAGAACATCAAGTAAAAGGTCGGACATCGGGAACACAATAATCATAAGGCACAACTAGAAAGTAAATCCTACGAAGTCCTTATGGGAAGGTGGCCAACTGCTTCAATCAAGATACCACAATAATAGGTCCTTCGGCTGGGTGGTGCTGGCCACGACATCCACTTTACCGGTTATCGAGGGACCAATATTATAGTTCTTGGGAAATGTTCCAAACCATCATATCTGCCTGAGATTCAGATCTGGTTGGTGTCAGGATATTCCAGACTCATCGAGTCTAGGAAGAAAATGAAAGTTTGCAACACAAATCGACGAGATGACGTTGCGGGATTCTCGGGAGATGAACTACGATAGCAAGCTCCAAAACATGAGCTGGTTCTGCTACAAACATGTGAACATGTTGTCCAAGACAAGCATGATCACAAGGTAGTCTTATAATAAAACACTACCGAGTTCAGGAGGGGGAACCATCATTAATGACATCGAAGTCTCCACGTGTGGAAGTCCAAAGAGTTCACCTTGGACAGACTCCTTTATCTTTGAACAACTCAATCAGTGGCTTGGTGTGCTAGGATATACATATAGAATGGAGGTTGCAAATCTCCAGACCACAGAATACTTCGCACGTATGCATGACTGACTTGGGATGATTCCAGAGGAAGCAAAACTAACTTTCTCAAATTCACGGCGGCATCTTTCACCAAATGCACGTGTATTTAAGGAAGTCACTCCTTTCATCAACAAATACTTCATGAGCTAGCATGAAGAAAATGCTTTCAAAAGTTTCCAACACTAGCTTAATGTCCAACAAAATTATGGAGGAGATAAGGATGTTGTCAATGGGCTCAACAACAATTCATCTGGGTTTCCTTTTAAAAGGAATTCCATAGTTAAGTGAACAAGTGATAGCATTGGTCAGGCCAAAGATGTAATGGTGTATGCTCGAGGGATCAACCACGAACAAGACAACATTACGAGCATCATTGGTATTGATTTGATTTGACGATAGCCCACACTCAAATCAAAGGATTGATAAGGCAATAGGTCCAGCAACTGATCACAGGGACCAACCGATGAAGATATCATCTTGCTTCAACACACACTACACAAGAATATCCCTTTGGAACGAACTAAGTCAGGCAAGCTTTTATCTTCCAACTCTCCAAGTTGTTGTCTAGCTTAACCAGCTAGCTCAGGGATATCTAACACCGATTCTTGGAGAGAAGGTGGTTCACAAAAACCAACTTGATCACGGCTCAACATAACGGTCAGGTGACGACCTGGTAATACTTCCGAGAAGACCTTCGGAAATCA
>NW_025275108.1:0-1311 GCF_018294505.1 Triticum aestivum
CCTGGAATGAGGTCTATTACGAACTCAACATCCCTGTCAGGTGGAACCCCTGGCAATTCCTCTGGAAAGACATCCGGAAAATCACGGACTACCGGGACGTCCTCAAGGTCTGGCAAAGGGTTGGCGTTAAGAGAATATAGTTGTCGCTTGGCTATTCGAGTCAAAACATTGACTATCTTCCCCGAAGGATGGGTGAGTTGAACGGTCCTAGAGAAGCAATCAATTTTGGCTTGATGAGCTGACATCCAGTCCATACCCAAAATGATATTAATATCTGAAGATTTAAGGGCTATCAAAGATGCAAGAAAAACAAGTCTGTCGACTTGGATTTCATTTCCATGGCTTACTCTAGAAGTTTGCCATTTGGATCCCGGAGTTTGAATTACCATGGAGGATGGCAAGTCACAGAATGCAACGTTATGCAAACGAGCATAATTTTCAGATATAAAAGAATGAGAGGCTCCTGTATCGAAAAGAACAAATGCCGGGTGGCAATTAACAAGAAGCGTACCGAGAACGACGTTGGGATCTTCTTGAGCTTCTTCGGCAGAGATACAGTTGACATGGCCACGTGAAGCGGTGACCGGTTTGGCATGGAACACCTTCCCTGTCGGCTTGCCACGGCCAACAGCCTTAGCAGATTGATTGGGGTTGGTCTGGGGACACTCACGCATATAATGACCAGATTCCCCACACTTGAAACAAGTCACGGAACTGGTACGTGGAGGAGCATTATTGGATGGACCCCCATAGGGCTTGACTGGAGCAGACTGTTGAGCAGGGCGAGGCGTCTGGAAAGATGGCCTCGGTGTGAACCTGGGTGGCAGGGCGGTATTGGGTACCCACACGCGGCGCTTCTGAGGACCAGCACCGGATGAGGAGCCCATATCACGTCCATGCTTGCGTGTTGCGTCATAATCAGTCTGACCAGTTTCAGCACTGATGGCTTTGTTGACAAGTTTCGAAAAAGATGTGCACTCATGCAGACGGAGGTCGCGACGAAGCTCAGGACTAAGGCCCTTACGGAACCTTGCTTGCTTCTTGGCGTCAGTAGAAACTTCCTCGGTTGCATATCGTGCAAGGTTACCAAACTCCCTGCTATAGACATCCACAGAAAGTCGGCCTTGGGTGAAATTGCAAAATTCTTCACGCTTACGGTCCATGAGACCCTCCGGAATGTGGTGTTCACGGAAAGCCTCGCTGAACTCAGCCCAAGTAGTGACATGGCCCGCTGGGCGCATGGCTCCATAATTCTCCCACCATAGACTGGCGGGGCCTTCAAGGTGATATGCAGCAAAGGTGACTTTGTCA
>NW_025275109.1:0-1311 GCF_018294505.1 Triticum aestivum
AACGCACGGCACCTCCGAGTTCAGCACACGTTCAGATCGATGACGTCCCTCGAACTCCGATCCAGCCGAGTGTTGAGGGAGAGTTTCGTCAGCACGACGGTGTGGTGACAATGATGATGTTCTATCGACGCAGGGCTTCGCCTAAGCACCCCTACGATATTATCGAGGTGTAATATGGTGGAGGGGGGCACCGCACACGGCTAAAAGATCAATAGATCAATTGTTGTGTCTTTGGGGTGCCCCCTGCCTCCGTATATAAAGGAGCAAGGGGGGAGGCGGCCGGCCTAGGAGGAGGGCGCGCCAAGGGGGGAGTCCTACTCCCACCAGGAGTAGGACTCCTCCTTTCCTTGTTGGAGTAGGAAAAGGGAAGGGAGAAGGAGAAAGAAGGAAGGGGGCGCCCCCCCTCCCTAGTCCAATTCAGACTAGTCCATGGGGAGGGGTGCGGCCACCCTTTGGGGCCTTTCTCTCCTTTCCCGTATGGCCCATTAAGGCCCAATACGAATTCCCGTAACTCTCCGGTACTCCGAAAAATACCCGAATCACTCGGAACCTTTCCGATGTCCGAATATAGTCGTCCAATATATCGATTTTTACGTCTCGGCCATTTCGAGACTCCTCGTCAAGTCCCTGATCTCATCCGGGACTCCGAACTCCTTCGGTACATCAAAACAGATAAACTCATAATATAACTGTCATCGTAACGTTAAGCGTGCGGACCCTTTGGGTTCGAGAACTATGTAGACATGACCGAGACACCTCTCCGGTCAATAACCAATAGCGGAACCTGGATGCTCATATTGGCTCCCACATATTCTATGAAGATTCTTATCGGTCAAACCGCATAACAACATACGTTGTTCCCTTTGTCATCGGTATGTTACTTGCCCGAGATTCGATCGTCGGTATCTCAATACCTAGTTCAATCTCGTTACCGGCAAGTCTCTTTACTCATTCCGTAATACATCATCCCGCAACTAACTCATTAGTCACAATGCTTGCAAGGCTTATAGTGATGTGTATTACTGAGTGGGCCCAGAGATACCTCTCCGACAATCGGAGTGACAAATCCTAATCTCGAAATACGCCAACCCAACAAGTACCTTTGGAGACACCTGTAGAGCACCTTTATAATCACCCAGTTACGTTGTGACGTTTGGTAGCACACAAAGTGTTCCTCCGGTAAACGGGAGTTGCATAATCTCATAGTCATAGGAACATGTATAAGTCATGAAGAAAGCAATAGCAACATACTAAACGATCGAGTGCTAAGCTAACGGAATGGGTCAAGTCAATCACATCATTCTCCTAATG
>NW_025275110.1:0-1311 GCF_018294505.1 Triticum aestivum
CTCTTCGGACATGCCACCACACCACCCCGCATGTATGAGGGCCCGGTGCGACGCTCCGGTGGCATTGCTACCCCCAGTGCCCTCGTCCCGCCTAACCCTGTAGCGTTTGACCACGGGATCTACACCTTTGACTTTGCACGGACGGGCTTTGACCAGTGGACCTCCCCACCCGGTTGTGTTAGGTCAGCCCATAGGAACACTTTGGAGCAACATCCGGGGCAGACCCACAGCAAGATCCCCTCCGTGTAGACCCCACGCGTCCGTTTCCCCCCTCCAGGTACCGGCGGCAGCGCCGTCCGTGAGGGGGGCACACCCCGGACACGCGTGCCGGGCGTTTGCAACCGCGACAACACTTCCAGACTTGTGAGAGGCCGCCAGCGCAAGATTTGGCGGCATGCTAGCCCCCGGAGGCCGCCGGCCACAGTCGTAGACGCGCGAAGGGCAATCCGCGTGGAGGGATTTTTTCGGATACTTCTCCATCACCAAAAATTATGAAAAAATACCATCGTTCCTATAGCACATGTGCCCACGTCGTGCAAAAAAAATCATGATTTTATCGCACTCCGAGTATTTAGTAATATTGACGCTGCATCGTTACCACAGAACGTCTACTACCGTGTCATCGCCGTCCGTGAGGGGGGCCACGCCCTGGAGACGTGTCCCGCCTCTTCGGACATGCCACCACACCACCCCGCATGTATGGGGGCCCGGTGCGACGCTCCGGTGGCATTGCTACCCCCCAAGTGCCCTCGTCCCGCCTAACCCTGTAGCGTTTGACCACGGGATCTACCCCTTTGACTTTGCACGGACTGGCTTTGACCAGTGGACCTCCCCACCCGGTTGTGTTAGGTCATCCCATAGGAACACATTGGAGCAACATCCGAGGAAGACCCACAGCAAGATCCCCTCCGTGTAGACCCCACGCGTCCGTTTCCCCCCTCCAGGTGCTGGCGGCAGCGCCGTTCGTGAGGGGGGCACACCCCGGACACGCGTGCCGGGCGTTTGCAACCGCGACAACACTTCCAGACTTGTGAGAGGCCGCCGGCACAAGATTTGGCGGCATGCTAGCCCCCGGAGGCCGCCGGCCACAGCCATAGACGCGCGAAGGGCAATCCGCGTAGAGGGAATTTTTCGGATACTTCTCCATCACCAAAAATTATGAAAAAATACCATCGTTCCTATAGCACATGTGCCCACGTCGTGCAAAAAAATCATGATTTTATCGCGCTCCGAGTATTTAGTAATATTGACGCCGCATCGTTACCGCAGAACGTCTACTACCGTGTCATCGCCGTCCGTGAGGGGGGCCAC
>NW_025275111.1:0-1311 GCF_018294505.1 Triticum aestivum
GAAATTCTCAAAATAGAATAAAACATAAATAACGAGTAGAAATTGAATTACCAAATAAATAGGAAAAAAGGAAAGAGATGTACGAAAAAAGAAAAAATGAAACAGAAAAAAATGAATAAAGAAGGAAAGAAAAAACAGAAAAAGAGAAAACTACAAATAGAAAACCGAAAACCAAAGAAAACCGGTTCAGGAACCTTCTGGATGCTTCCGAAAACCGATCAGGAAACTTCTAGGAGGTTCCCAAAACCGGTAAGTGTAGGGCCTGCGTTATCTCGTAAATGGGCCGGCCCACCTTGCTCGGTAGTCGCCAGCTCTGTGCGAATCAGCGACAATTTGCCGCAGAGAGCGGCAAATAGGAATTTCCACATAGGACCTCTCCTCTTTTGTTTTTCAGAATTGGCTGAGGTACGCCTCACGGGCAGCCTATAGTGGGCCGGCCCAATACAAATCCATTAGCCTTTTCTTTCTTTCTCTCAGTCAAGTTTCGTTTTATTCAGAAACTTCTAGAGGATTTGGATGTGGTGGCTTCGCTCAAAGTCAATCAGCCAAATTACCTGCCTGTAAATTAAACTGAGAGGTACGCATGTGATTCCCAGGAACTTGCATGCAACAATTGAGGACCAAAGGTGGACAGAACTTGTACCTCCTGTCATGGGTACGCCCCCAATGACCATGACGTCAAGCTTAATGTGGATGGTGGGCTAGCTAGGGATGGTTCAAGGCGTGCGGCAGCTGTTATTTGCAGAGACAAAAACGGTAAATATATCGGCGTCTCGGCCATCGTCTTCGAGGGACTTGTCGACCCAGCGACAATTGAGCCCATGCGTGCAAGGAGGCTCTGGCTTTGGCCACAGATCTTCACCTCGATTCGTTGTGTATTTCATTACACTGCTTAGAAGTGGTGGCTAATATTACTTGTGGGCTGCCCCGTGTCGGTATGCTACCATCCTTTGCGAGATCAATGTTCAGCAGAGTATGTTGTGAGATGTTAAATTCGTCCATGAGAAACGGCAATTTAATGTAGAGGCTTGTAGCATTGCCAAAGCGGCATCCACACTCTCTACCGAGCGCCACGTGCGGCTCTTAGATTTCCTGGGATTAATGGTATTCCTTTGAACCTTTGCAATTAATAAAGGACATGATTCAAAAAAAAAGGGTGAAGTTTCGTTTTGCCATTTCGTTTCTGTTTTTCTTACTTATATTTATGTTTTTCACAAAAAAACATATATTTATATTGATATTTAGAAAATCCTTCATATAACTTCGTTTAGATTTTGTAAAATATTCGTTGTATATTATAAAAATGTCTGA
>NW_025275112.1:0-1311 GCF_018294505.1 Triticum aestivum
GGTGAGTAACAGTCCACGAAACGGGTCAGAATCGACAAAAACCGCGAGTGTTGATAACCAACCCGTAAGCGCACCCAGGGGTTCGTTAATCGTGGAAATCACTCCGGGGCCCCAAAAAAGTGAGTAATAGTCCACGAAACGGGCCAGAATCGGCCAAAACTGTGAGTGTTGATGACCGACACGTAAACGCACGCCGGGGTTCGTTAATCGTTGAAATCACTCCGGGACCCCAAAACAGTGGGTAATAGTATACAAAAAAAGGCAAGAATCGGACAAAAGTGTAAGTGTTGATGACCGAAACGTAAACGCACCCGCGGTTCGTTAATCGTTGAAATCACTTCGATACTCCAAAACAGTGCGTAATACTCCACGAAACGGGCCAGAATCGGCCAAAACTGCGAGTGTTGATGAGCGACACATAAATGCACCCCGGTGTTCGTCAAACATGGAAATCACGCCGAGACCCAAAAATAGAGTAATAGTCCAAGAAACGGGCCAGAATTGGCCAAAACTGTGAGTGTTGATGACCGACACGTAAATGCACCCCGTGGTTCGTTAATCCTGGAAATCACTCCGGGGGCCCAAAAAAGTGAGTAATAGTCCATGATACGGGCCAGAATCAGCCAAAACTATGAGTATTGATGATCGACACGTAAGCGCGCCTTGGGGTTCAACAACTATGGAAATCACTTCGGGACCTGAAAACAGTGAGTAATAGTCCACAAAACACGTTAGAATTGGCCAAAATTGTGAGTGTTGTTGACCGACACGTAAACACAACCCGGGGTCATTTCGGGACCCCCATAACTAAGTAATAGTCCAAGAAACGGGCAAGAATCGGCCCAAATTGTGATTGTTGATGACCTACACATAAGCGCACCTTGGGGTTCAACAACCATGGAAATCGCTTTGGGGCGCCAAAAGGTGAGTAACAGTCCACGAAACGGGTCAGAATCGACAAAAACCGCGAGTGTTGATAACCAACCCGTAAGCGCACCCAGGGGTTCGTTAATCGTGGAAATCACTCCGGGGCCCCAAAAAAGTGAGTAATAGTCCACGAAACGGGCCAGAATCGGCCAAAACTGTGAGTATTGATGACCGGCACGTAAACGCACGCCGGGGTTCGTTAATCGTTGAAATCACTCCGGGACCCCAAAACAGTGAGTAATAGTATACAAAAAAGGCAAGAATCGGACAAAAGTGTAAGTGTTGATGACCGAAACGTAAACGCACCCGCGGTTCGTTAATCGTTGAAATCACTTCGATACTCCAAAACAGTGCGTAATACTCCACGAAACGGGCCAGAATCGG
>NW_025275113.1:0-1311 GCF_018294505.1 Triticum aestivum
GTGGCCCCCCTCACGGACGGCGATGACACGGTAGTAGACGTTCTGCGGTAACGATGCGGCGTCAATATTACTAAATACTCGGAGCGCGATAAAATCATGATTTTTTTGCACGACGTGGGCACATGTGCTATAGGAACGATGGTATTTTTTCATAATTTTTGGTGATGGAGAAGTATCCGAAAAATTCCCTCTACGCGGATTGCCCTTCGCGCGTCTATGGCTGTGGCCGGCGGCCTCCGGGGGCTAGCATGCCGCCAAATCTTGTGCCGGCGGCCTCTCACAAGTCTGGAAGTGTTGTCGCGGTTGCAAACGCCCGGCACGCGTGTCCGGGGTGTGCCCCCCTCACGAACGGCGCTGCCGCCAGCACCTGGAGGGGGGAAACGGACGCGTGGGGTCTACACGGAGGGGATCTTGCTGTGGGTCTTCCTCGGATGTTGCTCCAATGTGTTCCTATGGGATGACCTAACACAACCGGGTGGGGAGGTCCACTGGTCAAAGCCAGTCTGTGCAAAGTCAAAGGGGTAGATCCCGTGGTCAAACGCTACAGGGTTAGGCGGGACGAGGGCACTTGGGGGGTAGCAATGCCACCGGAGCGTCGCACCGGGCCCTCATACATGCGGGGTGGTGTGGTGGCATGTCCGAAGAGGCGGGACACGTCTCCAGGGCGTGGCCCCCCTCACGGACGGCGATGACACGGTAGTAGACGTTCTGTGGTAACGATGCAGCGTCAATATTACTAAATACTCGGAGTGCGATAAAATCATGATTTTTTTTGCACGACGTGGGCACATGTGCTATAGGAACGATGGTATTTTTTCATAATTTTTGGTGATGGAGAAGTATCCGAAAAAATCCCTCCACGCGGATTGCCCTTCGCGCGTCTACGACTGTGGCCGGCGGCCTCCGGGGGCTAGCATGCCGCCAAATCTTGCGCTGGCGGCCTCTCACAAGTCTGGAAGTGTTGTCGCGGTTGCAAACGCCCGGCACGCGTGTCCGGGGTGTGCCCCCCTCACGGACGGCGCTGCCGCCGGTACCTGGAGGGGGGAAACGGACGCGTGGGGTCTACACGGAGGGGATCTTGCTGTGGGTCTGCCCCGGATGTTGCTCCAAAGTGTTCCTATGGGCTGACCTAACACAACCGGGTGGGGAGGTCCACTGGTCAAAGCCCGTCCGTGCAAAGTCAAAGGTGTAGATCCCGTGGTCAAACGCTACAGGGTTAGGCGGGACGAGGGCACTGGGGGTAGCAATGCCACCGGAGCGTCGCACCGGGCCCTCATACATGCGGGGTGGTGTGGTGGCATGTCCGAAGAG
>NW_025275114.1:0-1311 GCF_018294505.1 Triticum aestivum
ATGTCCATAGTCAGGAAACCATGACTATCTGTTGATCACAACGAGCTGGTCAACTAGAGGCTTACCAGGGACATAGTGTGGTCTAAGTATTCACACGTGTATTACGATTTCCAGATAATACAGTTATAGCATGAATAAAAGACAATTATCATGAACAATGAAATATAATAATACTTTTATTATTGCCTCTAGGGCATATTTCCAACAGTCTCCCACTTGCACTAGAGTCACCAATCTAGTTACATTGTGATGAATCGAACACCCATAGAGTTCTGGTGTTGATCATGTTTTGCACGCGAGAGAGGTTTAGTCAGCGGATCTGCGACATTCAGATCTGTGTGCACTTTGCAAATCTCTATGTCTCCATCTTGAACATTTTCACGGATGGAGTTGAAACGACGCTTGATGTGCCTGGTCTTCTTGTGAAACCTGGGCTCCTTTGCGAGGGCAATAGCTCCAGTGTTGTCACAGAAGAGTTTGATCGGCCCCGAAGCATTGGGTATGACTCCTAGGTCGGTGATGAACTCCTTCACCCAAATCGCTTCATGTGCTGCCTCCGAGGCTACCATGTACTCCGCTTCACATGTAGATCCCGCCACGACGCTCTGCTTGCAGCTGCACCAGCTTACTGCTCCACCATTCAACATATACACGTATCCGGTTTGTGACTTAGAGTCATCCGGATCTGAGTCGAAGCTAGCGTCGACGTAACCCTTTACGACGAGCTCTTCGTCTCCTCCATAAACGAGAAACATGTCCTTTGTCCTTTTCAGGTACTTCAGGATATTCTTGACCACTGTCCAGTGTTCCTTGCCGGGATTACTTTGGTATCTTGCTACCAAACTTACGGCAAGGTTTACATCGGGTCTGGTACACAGCATGGCATACATAATAGATCCTATGGCTGAAGCATAGGGGATGGCACTCATCTCTTCTTTATCTTTTGCCGTGGTCGGTGACTGAGCTGAGCTCAGTCTCATACCTTGTAACATAGGCAAGAACCCCTTCTTGGACTGATCCATTCTGAATCTCTTCAAAATCTTATCAAGGTATGTGCTTTGTGAAAGACCTATGAGGCGTCTCGATCTATCTCTATAGATCTTGATGCCTAATATATAAGCAGCTTCTCCAAGGTCCTTCATCGAAAAACACTTATTCAAGTAGGCCTTAATGCTGTCCAGAAATTCTATATTATTTCCCATCAGGAGTATGTCATCTACATATAATATGAGAAATGCTACAGAGCTCCCACTCACTTTCTTGTAAACGCAGGCTTCTCCATAAGTCTGCATAAACCCAAACGCTTTGATC
>NW_025275115.1:0-1311 GCF_018294505.1 Triticum aestivum
ATACAAAGTTCAAAGTTAGTACAAAGTTGAGACAGTTATTTTGTGACAGAGTGAGTATATGTTTGTCTTTCTGATTTTGTGATGCCTAGAATACAGAATCGATAGTTGTAGCTTAAAGAAAAGGCCACCTAACCCAATAATACATAGGGCACATGGCAGGAGTTGTTGTTTGCAAATTTGAACAGATAAACACACTGGGGGAGGGGGGGGGGCAAAGAATGGTTGGTGAGTGTAGTAGTATAAAGTCTAGTTGTAATAATTGGGCGTGTAGAAAGAGCGAGTGTGGTGGTGTAAAAAGTGCTCAAAGCATTCCAACTTAGAAAAAGTGCTCAAAGCGATCTGATCTGATGTGATCCGGATGGGCCACGCACTGTTCATGTTGTCTGGTGATAATTGGGAGGGCCACTGAGCGAGAGAGGCCTGATCTTTTGAGATCTAATATGAGTATTTTTTTTCATGACCTACTAAAGTCTTATGGAGTACTCTTAGAGCAACTCTAGCAGACCCCGCATTCTTTCGGCCCGCAAAATGTTTTTGCAATTTACGGAAAAACGTCTTTGCGGACCGGCGCGGACGGCCGCAGTTCAGACCCCACATAATGGACCCATAACAAAATATTCCCGGAATATGCTTTTTTATGGGTCGGCTTTACGGCGTCTGATCTGGCGCAGCTCCTCCCGGCCCGCAAAACTTAAATTTGCACCTTAATTTGATCTAGCATATTGCATTGCTTTGCTTTATCAACAACATTGGATATAAAAGACATCACCAAATCTTTGCTAGAATAGCTAGACCAAAGAAAACAAGAACCATAAGTATGCATTTTAGAAGATTTCCAACTTTCATAATTGCTCCCACTAGTTGGACTAATATCTTCTCCATGCATTCATTGTTGATCTGTGGATTCTTGATTTTGCATTCTTCTTTCTTCATCTTTGGTTCGAAAGAAGTGGACGTTGCTTCCCCTCTAGTTACACATGCAGCCGCATCATTGCATTCGATTGTATTAAGGAGTGCACTAACATCTATTAAGTTTCTTTCTATCAACAAATCAATATATTGGCCTTCCCAAAACCAAAATGAGCATCCATCGTCCTACACAAAATAATGAGCAAGCTCGAAGTGAGCTACCGCAATTGAACTAAAGAATGAACTATGAAACAAGCTACCGCAAGTGCACGTACCCCGTCGTTTTCGCATTTGAAGAACACCCATCCGGGGTGCTTTGGCGTGCTCAAAGTGAGCCGCAACACTTTCCGCGTGCAGTCGTTGCACTCTATGAGCGGCATCGGCAAGCCACAAAGACGCTGC
>NW_025275116.1:0-1310 GCF_018294505.1 Triticum aestivum
TAACACTGCGCAAAACTGATTCCGAACGACAGTTACAGACTAGTGCTTGTGTAGTTGCATTCGATTTTTTCAATTCTACTTCACTAAACATCTCCATATGAGATCCAATTACTTGTAGGGAAATGCAAGATACCTCAGTTATGATGATGAACTAGGTCCATAGCTGGGACTTTGTGTATGTTCTGGAAATGCGTTTGTCGAGTGCTCATTAAGAAAGTTTCTATACAAGTTTCTGAACGAACTCCTTAAGAAAAGTTGTCCAAAAGTTCCCTATGAAAGAATACTTTGAAGCATCTGGTCGTCACAAATGTTTTGACTACTTGTGGAGCCAAAACGGACTCCGTATGAGTTAGATGTCCATGTTTCAGCTAACACTGCGCAAAACTGATTCCGAACGACAGTTACAGACAAGTTCTTGTGTAGCTGCATTCAATTTTTTCCATTCTACTTCACTAAAAAAATTCGTATGAGATCCAATTACTTGTAGGGAAATGCAATAGACCTCAGTTATGATGATGCACTAGGTCCATAGCTGGGACTTTGTGTATGTTCTCGAAATGCGTTTGTCGAGTGCTCATTAAGAAAGTTTCTATACAAGTTTGTGAACGAACTCCTTAAGAAAAGTTCTCCAAAAGTTCCGTATGAAAGAATCATTTGAGAAGCATCTGGTCATCGCAAACGTTTTGACTACTTGTGGAGCCAAAACGGACTCTGTATGAGTCAGATGTCCATGTTGCAGTTAACACTGCGCAAAACTGATTCCGAACGACAGTTACACACTAGTTCTTGTGTAGTTGCATTCGATTTTTTCCATTCTACTTCACTAAACATCTCCCTATGAGATCCAATTACTTGTAGGGAAATGCAAGAGACCTCAGTTATGATGATGTACCAGGTCCATAGCTGGGACTACTTGTATGTTCTCAAAATGCGTTTGTCGAGTGCTCATTAAGGAAGTTTCTATACAAGTTTCTGAACGAACTCCTTAAGAAAATTCTGCAAAAGTTCCCTATGAAATAATCCTTTGAGAAGCGTCTGGTCGTCACAAACGTTTTGACTACCTGTTGAGCCAAAACAGACTCCGTATGAGTCAGATATCCATGTTTCAGTTAACACTGCGCAAAACTGATTCCGAACGACAGTTACAGACAAGTTCTTGTGTAGTTGCATTCGATTTTTTCCATTCTACTTCACTAAACATCTCCATATGAGATCCAATTACTTTTAGGGAAATGCAAGATACCTCATTTATGATGATGCACTAGGTCCATAGCTGGGACTTTGTGTATGTTCTGGAAATGCATTTGTCG
>NW_025275117.1:0-1310 GCF_018294505.1 Triticum aestivum
CCCCCCAGGGCCCCCGTCCCGCCTAACCCTGTAGCGTTTGACCACGGGATCTAGCCCTTTGACTTTGCACGGACGGGCTTTGACCAGTGGACCTCTCCACCCGGTTGTGTTGGGTCGGCCCAGAGGGACACCGGGGAGCAACATCCGGGCCAGGCCCACAGCTACATCCACTCCGTGTAGACCCGACGCGTCCGTTTCCCCCCTCCGGGTGCCGGCGGCGGCGCCGTCCGTGAGGGGGGGCACGCACCGGAGACGCGTGCTGGGCGTTTGCAACCGCTTCAACACTTCCAGACTTGTGAGAGGCCGCCTACGCAAGATTTTACGGTATGCTACCCCCCGAAGGCCGCCGGCCACAGTCGTAGACGTGCGAATAGCAATCCGCGTAGAGGGAAGTGTTCAGATACTTCGCCATCACAAAAAATTATGAAAAATTACCATCAGTCCTATAGCACATGTGCCCACGTTGTGTAAAAAACTCATGATTTTATCACGCTCCAAGTATTTAATAATATTCACGCTGCATCGTTACCGCAGAACGTCTACCACCGTTTCATTGCCGTCCGTGAGGGGGGCCACAACCCGGAGACGCGTGCCGCCTCTTCGGACATGCCACAACACCACCCCGCATGTATGAGGGCCCGGTACGATGCTCCGGTGGCATTGCTACCCCCCCCCCCAGGGCCCCCGTCCCGCCTAACCCTGTAGCGTTTGACCACGGGATCTAGCCCTTTGACTTTGCACGGACGGGCTTTGACCAGTGGACCTCTCCACCCAGTTGTGTTAGGCCGGCCCATAGGAACACTTTGGAGCAACATCCGGGCCAGGCCCACAGCTACATCCACTCCGTGTAGACTCGACGCGTCCGTTTCCCCCCTCCGGGTGCCGGCGGCGGCGCCGTTCGTGAGGGGGGCCACGCACCGGAGACGCGTGCCGCCTCTTCGGACATGCCACAACACCACCCCGCATGTATGAGGGCCCGGTACGACGCTCCGGTGGCATTGCTACCCCCGCAGGGCCCCCGTCCCGCCTAACCCTGTAGCGTTTGACCACGGGATCTAGCCCTTTGACTTTGCACGGACGGGCTTTGACCAGTGGACCTCTCCACCCGGTTGTGTCGGGTCGGCCCAGAGGGACACCGGGGAGCAACATCCGGGCCAGGCCCACAGCTACATCCACTCCGTGTAGACCCGACGCGTCCGTTTCCCCCCTCTGGGTGCCGGCGGCGGCGCCGTCCGTGAGGGGGGGCACGCACCGGAGACGCGTGCTGGGCGTTTGCAACCGCCTCAACACTTCCAGACTTGTGAGAGGCC
>NW_025275118.1:0-1310 GCF_018294505.1 Triticum aestivum
GACAAGGACTAGGTTGCATTCTCATGCAAGATCGACACGTAATTGCTTACGCTTCGCGGCAATTGCACCCACATGAGGAGAATTATCCTACTCATGATCTAGAGCTTGCAGCCGTAGTCTATGCGCTTAAGACCTGGCGACATTACCTCCTCGGTAATCGTTGCGAAATATTCACTGATCACCAAAGTCTGAAGTACATTTTCACCCAACCGGATTTGAATCTCAGGCAGAGACGTTGGGTTGAATTGATCACAGACTTCGACTTAGGAATAACCTACACCCCAGGGAAAGCCAACGTCATGGCTGATGCGCTAAGTCGTAAATCTTATTGTAACAACCTGATGTTACAACAAAGTCAACCGTTTCTCCATGAGGAATTTCGGAAACTTAACCTTCACATTGTACCTCAAGGTTTTCTTTCCACCTTGGTGGCAAAACCTACCCTTACGGATCAAATTATCAAAGCACAGAAGGTAGATCCGGGAATCTCCCACATCAAGAGGAACATTCAGAAAGGAATTGCGGGTTGTTTCTCCATTAATGATCAAGGAGTCGTATACTTCGGGAATCGACTAGTAGTTCCCAAAGTGCGCAACCTAAGGCGATTAATCCTTAAGGAAGCTCATGAATCTCCTCTCACTATTCATCCCGGTAGTACTAAAATGTATCAGGACCTACGCCAGAGGTTCTGGTGGACTAGGATGAAGAGAGAAATTGCTCAGTATATTGCAAATTGCGACGTCTGTCGTCGTGTAAAAGCAGAGCATCAACGGCCTGCTGGCACTCTTCAACCCTTAGCTATTCCTGAATGGAAATGGGATAAAATTAGTATGGATTTCATTACCGGTTTTCCCAGGACCAAGAGAGGGAATAATGTTATTTTCGTCGTGGTCGATCGTCTTTCCAAGGTAGCCCATTTCTTACCTGTTCGTGAGAGTATAACCGCTAGTCAGCTGGCAGATTTGTACATCTCCCGAATAGTGTCTCTCCATGGTGTTCCTTTGGAAATTAACTCGGATCGAGGAAGTCTTTTCACCTCTCGATTTTGGGAAAGTTTCCAAAATGCTATGGGAACCCGTCTCTCCTTTAGCACCGCTTTCCACCCTCAGTCGAGTGGTCAAGTGGAACGCGTCAACCAAATTCTAGAAGACATGCTTCGAGCCTCTGTTATCTCTTTCGGAATGGACTGGGAGAAGTGCCTTCCATTTGCCGAATTCGCCTACAACAACAGCTATCAATCTAGCTTGGGTAAAGCCCCTTTTGAAGTTCTCTATGGACGACGATGTCGAACACCCCTTAACTGGTCAGAG
>NW_025275119.1:0-1310 GCF_018294505.1 Triticum aestivum
CGAACCGGGACTAAAGGGCATCGCACCCTTTAGTCCCGGTTCATGTCTCAAACCAGGACTAAAGGTCCCATTTGAACTGGGACTAATGCCTTCCCGACGCCTTAGCCGCTCGAACCGGGACTAATGCTCACATTAGTCCCGGTTCGTGATGCAACTGGGACTAATGTATACATTGAGCTGTGACCAAAGCCATGTTTTCTACTAGTGAAGATTTCTCCCGTGACCTCAAGAAAAAAAGAAACTACTCACAAATGATAATCCTGCTCAAGATCAGAGGGGTATTAAGTAGCATATTGGATCTGAACATATAATCTTCCACCAAATAAACCATATAGTAATCAACTACAAGATGTAATCAACACTATTAGCCACCCACAAGCACCAATCTATAGTACCGGTACAAAGATTGAACACAAGAGATGAACTAGAGTTTGAGAGGAGATGGTGTTGTTGAAGATGTCAGTGGAGATTGCACTCCCCAAGATGGGCGAGTTGTTGGTGATAGTGATGACGATGATATCCCCCTCCGGGATGGAAGTTCCCCCGGCGTAATCGCTCCACTGGAAGGCAAAAGTGCTCCTGCCCAAATTCCGCCTCGAGAAGGTGGCGCTCCATCCCAAAAATCTTCTTTGATATTTTTTCTAGGCAAAATGACTTATATACAAGAAGATGGACACCAGAGCTGGGCTGGGCTAAGCACAACCCACCAGGGCGCGCCCTGGTGTCTTGTGCTCACCAGGTGGCCCCCCTCCGATAGTTATTTTCTTCATTATTTCTTATTTATTCCATAAAAATTCCTCGTGACGTTTCAGCTCATTTGGGGTTGTGCAGAATAGGTGGCCTGACGTAGCTTTTTCAGGTACAGATTTCCAGCTGCCGGAATTCTTCGTCTTTGTGTGAACCTTTCATATTGTGAGAGAAAGGGTATTAGAATTACTCCAAAAAGAATTATTATGTATAAAAATAATATAAATAACAGTAGGTAAACATGATGCAAAGTGGGCGTATCACGCTATAGGAGGAGAGGAAGGCCGCCTCTAGCCCTTGCCATGGAAGAAAGGTACCCTCAGGAGCGTAGCACGACGAGCGTGTGCTCGAGGACACTTGTGCTCCATTGGGGTGATGAATGCGCTGGGGGGGCCGATTGGGCAGCACCAGAGTTAGGATGCGGGGGACCCGGGGACGACGGCAGCACGCGACGACGGTGGCCTTGGGCGGCAGGGGGCAATGACAGGTGTGGATATGAGGGAACAAAGAGCTATGCGTGGAGGCGGAGCATCGCGAAAGGGGGTGAACGGAGCGCGAGGTGC
>NW_025275120.1:0-1310 GCF_018294505.1 Triticum aestivum
CCCCTTTCCTTCTTTCTGGTTGTCGCAACCAGATGCTGGAGCCCAGAAGCCAGACGCCACCGTCGACGACCCCTACTACACCGGAGGTGCCTACTACTACGTGCTGCCCGCCGACGACGACCTGGAGTAGTTAGGAGGATCCCAGGCAGGAGGCCTGCGCCTCTTTCGATCTGTATCCCAGTTTGTGCTAGCCTTCTTAAGGCAAACTTGTTTAACTTATGTCTGTACTCAGATATTGTTGCTTCCGCTGACTCGTCTATGATCGAGCACTTGTATTCGAGCCCTCGAGGCCCCTGGCTTGTATTATGATGCTTGTATGACTTATTTTATTTGTAGAGTTGTGTTGTGATATCTTCCCGTGAGTCCCTGATTTTGATCGTACACATTTGCGTGCATGATTAGTGTACGATTGAATCGGGGGCGTCACAAGTTGGTATCAGAGCCGACTGCCTGTAGGAATCCCCCTTTCCAACTCCTTGGCCGAAGTCGAGTCTAGTCGTTGAAAAACTTTTACTAACATGGCTGTGTGGCCCATGGGCCCACGTCGCCATCGGGAGGTATTAGGATCTTTTATTCCTCGACCTTTACTCTGGGATTCTGAACCCTCTTCTATTCGGGTTAAACGATTTTTACTAAAAACTAACTTTAGGTTCTCGAAAATACTTTCTCCCGGAGAGCCCCTTCAGTCCAGATGGTCACCGACTGCACCAGAAGATTTCGGAGATACTCTTTGATATTCTCTCGAGACTTTATGCCCATCACTTTTGCTATTCCCGACCACCGATAAATCCTTATGGATAACTACTTACACTTGCCATTCTTACGATCATTCCCCATTGTTCTTGTTATTACAAGATACCTGAAGTTTTCTCTATTGTTCCGAGAATACTTCGTGCCTACTGCCTAGCAGTTCTTTGCCACATGAATACCCCTTCAAATAAATCGCCGCACTTGTCAAGTATCCGCTCATCCCCAGTTGTTCATGAGTTTCACAAAAGTCTTCAAAATACTATTCGATCTTCCGAAAATCCTCTGGAGCCTTTGGCTCTTGAAATTCTTGTTTGCTCGCATTATGGTTAATCCCATAAGTCTCGTAGTCTTAATGACATTCCTTGTCATTATCATTTTGAGTCTGTTGACTCAATATGTTTGCGAATGCACGCAATCATCATTGATCCTTATAAATTACTTCTCCGGCTAAGCTGCCATTCTTTTAACTGGAATTGGTTCTCGACCAATCCAATTGTCATTGATTGTACCCTAAGGCTATTCAACTTATCCATCCCTACTCAGAGCATTGCTTCTGATCC
>NW_025275121.1:0-1310 GCF_018294505.1 Triticum aestivum
CAGCGGAAGTAACTTGTCTGAGTACAGACAACTAGTAAAATAAAAGAGGCTTGGAAAGCCTAGCTATACTACGTGGTCCTTCACAAGCTCAGGGTCACCACCTGGGTCTTTAGCCTACTCGTTGATGTCAACGTCTACATAGAACCCATCAGAAGGGGTTGCAGCGTCTTCTGTAAAAATGTAGATTATAGCAACATGAGTACAAAGGTACTCAGCAAGACTTACATCAGATCCTACATACATGTATAGTATCAAGAAGGGTTGGTGGAGTTATTGCAGCAAGCCAGCTTTGACTCTTGGCTAGGCTATCCTACGATACTCCAACTTGAAATGGTTTTGCGCACACGAGTCCACTACTCACCACTTCAATACACTACCGAGGATCCACCTCCGTCTTCCTACGGAAGAGCCATCCTCGGCACTCACACTTATCTTGAGGCTTTTAGTAGTTTCCATTTACTTGTCTATGAACTGTATAGGCAACCAAGTAGTCCTTTACCGCGGACGCGGCTATTCGAATAGATTATGATAACCCTGCAGGGGTGTACCTCTTCATACATGTTTCCACCACTTAGCGTCTGCACACGTCATGTGCTCGGCAGACTTCAAGCGAAAGCCGACGTGGGTGTAGACCACGACCTACCTAAACACTTAAGCCTCTAGTCCAGGTTTATCGCCTATTCAGGTTCCATCCGCAGGGAGTCCGGCCGAGGTTTCCCATACGGCCCCGAACGATGTGAACAGGGTTCCCGAGATACCTAACGGGTATTCGGTACACCGTGCCACGTACCTACCGCATCACAGCCCACCCCTATGGTCAGCGCTGTCCACGGCCTCCAGTAGACTACAAACACCAGAAACTACTTGCAACTCCTGGACAGAGAGCTAGGGTGAATAAGAAGTCGAGCGGGGTCATATTTCAGGGCCCAATGTATGGTAGTAGCTGATTCTTAAATCACACATACAGATCTCAGTGCTTAAGGTCGGCTTCAATGAAACAACCCACCATGTACTCCTACATGGCCTCTCATCGATACCTTTACCAAATCGTGTTCACCACACCACTCTCATTACCGACATTAACATTTCACTCTAGCCCATCACCCAGATGAACCAGACCTGACACGACTCTAAGCATAGCAGGCATAGCAAGGTAGGAACAACACATACATATGGCTCAATCAACTCCTACACATGCTAGTGGGTTTCATCTAGTTACTGTGGCAATGACAGGTCATGCAGAGGAAATGGGTTCAACTACCGTAGCACACAACAGTTTGAAACGCGTTGTCTTAATGCAGTAAAAGAGA
>NW_025275122.1:0-1310 GCF_018294505.1 Triticum aestivum
CATTGTGAAGCTATGTGCATTCCTCAATGCAATCTCTCAGAAGGTAATCAATCCAGAAGATCTACCACGGTTACAGAACGATGTGATCCAATGTCTTGTCAGTTTCGAGTTGGTGTTCCCGCCATCCTTCTTCAATATTATGACGCACCTCTTGGTTCACCTAGTCGAAGAGATTTTCATTCTCGGTCCTGTATTTCTACACAATATGTTCCCCTTCGAGAGGTTCATGGGAGTATTAAAGAAATATGTTCGTAACCGTGCTAGGCCAGAAGGAAGCATCGCCAAGGGCTATGGAAATGAGGAGGTAATTGAGTTTTGTGTTGACTTTGTTCCTGACCTTAAGCTGATTGGTCTTCCTCGATCGCGGCACGAGGGGAGACTAAGTGGAAAAGGCACGATCGGAAGGAAATCAACGACATGTATGGACGGCCATTCTCTGACTGAAGCACACCACACTGTACTGACCAATTCCAGCTTGGTGGCTCCGTACTTTGAGAAACACAAGAATATTTTACGCTCGGACAACCCGGGGAAGCCTGAATCCTGGATTAGGAAGGCCCACATGGAGACTTTCGGCAGTTGGTTGAGAAAACATTTAATGAATGACAATGATGTTGTAGATCAGCTGTACATGTTGGCCAAGACACCATCTTTGACTATAACGACTTTCCAAGGGTACGAGATAAATGGGAATACATTTTTCACGATCGCCCAAGATAAAAAGAGCACCAACCAAAACAGTGGTGTCCGCTTTGATGCAGCAACCGAGAATGGGCAAAAGGTCACATATTATGGTTACATAGAGGAGATATGGGAACTTGACTATGGACCCTCCTTTAAGGTCCCTTTGTTCCGGTGCAAATGGTTCAAGCTAACAGGAGGTGGGTTAAAGGTGGACCAGCAATACGGAATGACAATGGTGGATTTCAACAATCTTGGTTACCTTGACGAACCATTCGTCCTAGCGAAAGATGTCGCTCAGGTTTTCTATGTGAAGGACATGAGTAGCAAACCGAGGAAACGGAAAGATAAGAAAACGATCAGTACATCATGCGATGATCCAAAGCGCCACATTGTTCTTTCAGGGAAAAGAAACATCGTGGGAGTGGAGGACAAGACAGACATGTCAGAAGATTATAATATGTTTGCTGAAATTCCGCCCTTCAAAGTGAACACCGACCCAAGCATTAAGTTAAATGATGAGGATGCTCCATGGATACGGCACAATCGTAAGCAAGCAGGGACACAAGGGAAGAAATGATGTGTAATAATTTATTGTACCAAACTTTGTTGAATGGATCATGTGAATT
>NW_025275123.1:0-1310 GCF_018294505.1 Triticum aestivum
GGTGATCCTTAGGTGTCCAAACGGATGTAGAATTATCGTGGATCTATGAATCTAGAGAGTAATGAGCAAGTCGTACCTTGAAGGCTCAACTTTTAAGGCACAACAGTCACGGATGTTGGTCCTTGAAGACGCAACGGTTGTGGACATTAGTGAATAGGAGGAACGACGATGGGCAGCCACGCACATTCGCCACAGGGGCGTCCAGGATTGAGGCGTTGGTGGTAGCTTCTAGGGCAGACAACGATCTTGACGCTGGATCTGGTACTTAGCTCTGCTACTCAGTGTAATTAACATGTGAAAGTGGAGTCATATAGCGTTCAAGGGTTTTTCTGCTTCCTCGTCATTTTTTAGAAGACTGATGCCGGTTCTTTCCCAAACTTGTGTGTGGGCTGCAGTCCATTTTCGCGTTCGTTAGCCATGTGATTGTTGGGGCCACGTGGAGAGAAATTGTTGATACGAGCACCAGTGCAGATTGGGTCATCACACACGATTAAAAACCACTGTCACAAACACAGTTTCAAACTGTCGCCTTGCAGTGGTGTGTGATAGGTGGTTGCAAAGCACATGGTTCAGAACAACCGTGTGCGATAGGTCGACCTATGAAGATATTTTTTTTCAAAGGGGTGACAAGATGCCACCCACAAAAAGACCACTGTCAAAAGGACAGATCACAAACAGTGTAGTTCGTGATGATGCAGCCAGCGGCCCTCCAGGCTTGGATGTTTTCCTTGATGAGAGCCATTAGGCAGGCGGCACTGCTCTTTGTGTGCTCAAACATCCTCATACTATGCTCCTTCTATGTTCTCCAATGGACTAGGATAGTGATCGTATCCAAGTTGTGTCACATATTCTTTGGAGGGAGTTTTTTGGCCTTAAGATACCAATTCTCAGTATCATTGGAGTCCATTTCTTGCATAGGGAAGTCTGTGGTCGTCCATTCATGGAAACACTGCCAGACCTGGTGCGTGAAGAGGCAGTGCATGAACATGTGAGTGCACGTTTTGGGGACACCAATGCAGCAAGGCAGACCGGGAAGGATGAGTTGCTCAGAAAGCCAGTTGTCAGGGGCGAGGCAGTGCTTGTGAACAACTAGGCACATGAAGAACTTAAACCTAGCAGTTGCCTTCGACTGGCCTGCAGATCGCATTAGCAAAGGCGAAGCAACGACTGGCCGCAAAGAAGAGGCAACAAGCACCATTGACCATCATGTGGACGCGCTAGCGAGAGAGAACAGTTTCTTGAGAAAGGTCCCAAACTCTGAATAATTGCACGACAAAATCACACCTGAGATATCTCTGATCAAGGCATTT
>NW_025275124.1:0-1310 GCF_018294505.1 Triticum aestivum
TTTGGAGCTAATTAAGCTTATTATGTCATTTTGGAGCTAGCTAAGCATGTGAAGTCATTTAGGAGCTAAACTATGTCATTTCTTAAGCATATTATGTCATTTTAGAGCTAGTTAAGCATATTAACTAATTTTGGAGGAAAAGATTCTAAGTATAGGTCATTTTTAAGCTAGCTAAGCATATTAAGTCATTTTGAAGGAAAAAATGCTAAGTATAGGTCATTTTAGAGCTATCCTAGCTTAAATAGGTCATTTTGGAGCTAATTAAGCTTATTATGTAATTTTTGAGCTAGCTAAGCATATTAAGTCATTTTGGAGGAAAAAATGCTAAGTATAGGTCATTTTAGAGCTAGCCTGGGTTGAATAGGTCATTTTGAAGCTAAGTAAGGTTATTGTGTCATTTTGGAGCTAGCTAAGCATATGAAGTCATTTAGGACCTAAAATATGTCATTTCTTAAGCATACTATATCATTTTAGAGCTAGCTAAGCATATTAAGTCTTTTTTGAGGAAAAGATGCTAAGTATAGGTCATTTTAGAGCTATCCTAGGCTAAATAGGTCATTTTTATGCTAGCTAAGCATATTAACTCATTTTGGAGGAAAAATGCTAAGTATAAGTCATTTTAGAGCTATCCTAGGTTAAATATGTCATTTTGGGGCTAATTAAGCTTATTATGTCATTTTGGAGCTAGCTAAGACTGTGAAGTCATTTAGGAGCTAAACTATGTCATTTCTTAAGCATATTATGTCATTTTAGAGCTAGTTAAGCATATTAACTAATTTTGGAGGAAAAGATTCTAAGTATATGTTATTTTTAAACTAGCTAAGCATATTAAGTCATTTTCGAGGAAAAAAATGCTAAGTATAGGTCATTTTAGAGCGATCCTAGGTTAAATAGGTCATTTTGGAGCTAATTAAGCTTATTATGTAATTTTGAGCTAGCTAAGCATATTAAGTCATTTTGGAGGAAAAAATGCTAAGTATAGGTCATTTTAGAGCTAGCCTGGGTTGAATAGGTCATTTTGAAGCTAAGTAAGGTTATTATGTCATTTTGGAGCTAGCTAAGCATATGAAGTCATTTAGGACCTAAAATATGTCATTTCTTAAGCATACTATATCATTTTAGAGCTAGCTAAGCATATTAAGTCTTTTTTGAGGAAAAGATGCTAAGTATAGGTCATTTTAGAGCTATCCTAGGTTAAATAGGTCATTTTTATGCTACCTAAGCATATTAAGTCATTTTGGAGGAAAAATGCTAAGTATAAGTCATTTTAGAGCTATTCTAGGTTAAATATGTCATTTTGGAGCTAATTA
>NW_025275125.1:0-1310 GCF_018294505.1 Triticum aestivum
CGGCCGAGGTTTCCCATACGGCCCCGAACGATGTGAACAGGGTTCCCGGGATACCTAACGGGTATTCGGTACACCGTGCCACGTACCTACCGCATCACAGCCCACCCCTACGGTCAGCGCTGTCCACGGCCTCCAGTAGGCTACAAACACCAGAAACTACTTGCAACTCCTGGACGGAGAACTAGGGTGAATAAGAAGTCGAGAGGGTCCATTGGTTTCGGGCCCAATGCATGGTAGTAGCTGATTCTTAAATCACACATACAGATCTCAGTGCTTAAGGTCGGCTTCAATGAAACAGCCCACCATGTACTCCTACATGGCCTCTCATCGATACCTTTACCAAATCGTGTTCACCACACCACTCTCATTACCGACATAATCATTTCACTCTAGCCCATCACCCAGATGAACCAGACCTGACACGACTCTAAGCATAGCAGGCATAGCAAGGTAGGAACAACACATACATATGGCTCAATCAACTCCTACACATGCTAGTGGGTTTCATCTAGTTACTGTGGCAATGACAGGTCATGCAGAGGAAATGGGTTCAACTACCGTAGCACACAGTAGTTTGAATCGCGTTGTCTTAATGCAGTAAAAGAGAGCAGGAGCGAGAACATGGGATTGTATCGATATGATCAAATGGTTGGTTGCTTGCCTGATGGTTCGATGCACTGATATGGTTCTTCGTTAGGGTAATCACGGTATTCTTCGGGGGTAGAACCTGTCGCAAAGGACATCGATACACAAGCATCACCAAACAATGTGCAACAATATGATGCATGCATGAAACATGTCAATATGAGTGTGTTGGGCTAATGCAACTAAAACCAGAGGGGTTTGAGCAAATTTGAATTCAAGGATTCAAATTTCAAATTCAAATATGGTCTTTTAAAGTGCTTTTCCTTGTTCTGCTTAAAACATCAATTTAACTTGTTTGATCATGCATGAAAATAGTACAGATGGATAGATTGGATTTTTCTGATCATTTTTCATATATAATTTGTCCAATTTGGAGTTACAGAATAAAAGTTATGAATTTTTGAAGTTTAAATAATATTCTGGAATTTCCTGATTTAATTTAAATCCAGAAAATCAATTACTGCGTCAGCCTGACGTCAGTGTGACGTCAGCAGGTCAACGGAACAGGTCTGGGTCAAACCTGACAGTGGGTCCCGCATGTCAGGGTGATTATTTTAATTAAAATTTAATTAAAACTAATCCTGTTTAATTAACAGGGCTGGGCCCCACCTGTCATTGACTCAGGGGAGTCAACCAGGGCCCACCCGTGGTCAAAGTCAAAGTCG
>NW_025275126.1:0-1310 GCF_018294505.1 Triticum aestivum
CCTTTAGGGTTTCCCACCCCCAAGGGGTGCGGCCAGCCCTAGATGGCAAAGGGGAGGCGGCCAAGGGGGGAGAGGAGAGGGAGGCGCACCAATATGGGCCTTAAGGCCCATCTGGACTAGGGTTTGCCCCCTCCCACTCTCTCTTGCGCCTTGGACTCCTTGTGGGGGGCGCACCAGCCCTCCTAGGGGCTGGTCCCCTCCCACACTTGGCCCACGCAGCCTTCTGGGGCAGGTGGCCCCACTTGGTGGACCCCGGGACCCTCCCGGTGGTCCCGGTACAATACCGATATCGCCCGAAACTTTTCCGGTGACCAAAACAGGACTTCCCATATATAAATCTTTACCTCCGGACCATTCCGGAACTCCTCGTGACGTCCGGGATCTCATCCGGGACTCCGAACAACATTCGGTAACCACATACAAGCTTCCTTTATAACCCTAGCATCATCGAACCTTAAGTGTGTAGACCCTACGGGTTCGGGAGACATGTAGACATGACCGAGACGTTCTCCGGTCAATAACCAACAGCGGGATCTGGATACCCATGATGGCTCCCACATGTTCCACGATGATCTCATCGGATGAACCACGATGTCAAGGACTTAATCAATCCCGTATTCAATTCCCTTTGTCTATCGGTATGTTACTTGCCCGAGATTCGATCGTCGGTATCCAACACCTTGTTCAATCTCGTTACCGGCAAGTCACTTTACTCGTTCCATAACACATCATCCCGTGATCAACTCCTTGGTCACATTGCGCATATGATGATGTCCTACCGAGTGGGCCCAGAGATACCTCTCCGTTTACACGGAGTGACAAATCCCAGTCTCGATCCGCATAAAACAATAGATACTTTTGGAGATACCTGTAGTGCACCTTTATAGTCACCCAGTTACGTTGTGACGTTTGATACACCCAAAGCACTCCTACGGTATCCAGGAGTTACACGCTCTCATGGTCGAAGGAAGAGATACTTGACATTGGCAAAGCTCTAGCAAATGAACTGCATGATCTTTTGTGCTAGTCTTAGGATTGGGTCTTGTCCATCACATCATTCTCCTAATGATGTGATCCCGTTATCAACGACATCCAATGTCCATAGCCAGGAAACCATGACTATCTGTTGATCACAACGAGCTAGTCAACTAGAGGCTCACTAGGGACATATTGTGGTCTATGTATTCACACGTGTATTACGATTTCCGGATAATACAGTTATAGCATGAATAAAAGACAATTATCATGAACAAGGAAATATAATAATAATACTTTTATTATTGCCTCTAGGGCATATTTCCAACAAAAAC
>NW_025275127.1:0-1310 GCF_018294505.1 Triticum aestivum
GATGGTCGACCCAAGTATTTTACATTCAACGTTTTGGACTGGATCCCAATGACCTTCTTGAGATGCTCCTTGTTCTCCTCTGTACTAACTTTCCCAAAGAAAATAGAAGATTTTTGCATATTAACTTTCTATCCAGAGGCCACTTCATAATCATGCAAGATGGTTTTGAGAGCTTCTAGACTGCTTTTAGAGCCCTCAAGAGAGACAATGCTATCATCCATAAAGATAAAGCGGGTTACTGTGGGGCGAGTGCTCCCAAATGATACCCCTTTAATGTCACCAACCCGTTGCACATTTTTTTAGTAATGCTGAGTAGCCCTCCACACAAAACAAAAATAAGAACATCGACAAAGGGTTACCCTGTCGGAGACCCCTTCAGGGTAGAAAAATGTGGGAGATCCCCCCATCAAGCTTCACTGAAAACATCGCTGACGTCACACATCGCATACTCATTTATACCCAAGCAGCAGCAAAACCAAACCCTCTGCATCATCCTCTCCAAAAACGACCACTCAACCCTGTCGTACGCCTTCATCATATCCAACTTGACCGCGTAGAGTGGTTTCTTCCTATTCCTCATCCTGATAGGATGGAAACACTCAAACGCCACCAGAATATTATCTAGGATAAGCCTCGTCGGTACAAACACACTTTGCTCTTATGAAATCATCACCAGAAGGATCACTTTTAACCTATTTGCAAGAACCTTCATGGCAATCTTGTACATCACATTACACAAGATTATCGGTCAGAACTGTGACATCAACTCCGGTGAGTTTACTTTAGGGATCATCACAATAAATGTATCATTGAAGCTCTCGGGTGCCGCAACTGCATACAGAAAATTCTTCAACGCTACGCAAACATCATTCTTTACCAACGAGCTGTGTCATTGATATAACATCGTCAGGAAACCATCTGGCCTCGGAGCCTTTGTTGGTCCCATTTGAAACAGAGCGGTCTCTACTTCAGCATCTGAAATCTCGGGAGTCAATTTTGCATCCATCTCCTCAAAGACCACCAAGTTAATATGTTGCAGCAGAAGCTCTGCCGCCTCCAACCGATCTGGTCCCATCCTCCCTAAAAGAGAGAAGACAGAGTTGTGTGAGAGGAGGAAGAAGAAGCGGCACTGCAAGGAGAGGCAACCCCATCTCAATTCTAAGAGGACTAAAAAGGAAAAGCTTGGGAATGACCAATGCACCACTATTTTCATTTCAACCTTTGACTGACCTCCATAGAGATTGGTCAGGCTAAGCCCCTTCAATTGCATCACCAATAATATAATGTAGTCAACCCTTCCAATAAAAAAA
>NW_025275128.1:0-1310 GCF_018294505.1 Triticum aestivum
GTTTGGCCAAACTGTTGGTGCTGCTGTTGATACTTCTGTGGCTCCTGCTGCTGATGCGGAGGAGGATGATTATGTGGGAGATTATGAGGATGAGGTTGATCAAAATCAGCACTACGTGCAGCCACCTGTACCACCACCAGCAGGTCGACCTCAGGTATATATTCGTAATGGTAGGCCTGCACCACCACCTCAGGTATGAGATGATGTCCATATTCCTAAACTGAAATTGAATATTCCACCATTTGAGGGTAGATATGTTCCTGATATATATCTTACTTGGGAGTTAGAAACTAAACAACGATTTACATGTTTACAATATCCTGAGGAGAGACGAGTTGCTGCTGCTGTTTGTGCTTTCACTAGTTTTGCATGTGTATGGTGGTCTGAACATTGTAGATTATATCCTATTCCAACTACTTGGGCTGCTTTGAAAACTGCTATGCGTACTCGTTGGGTTCCACCATATTATCAATGTGAATTGCTTCAAAAATTACAGCATTTAAGACAAGGGAAAAATTCTGTAGAACAATATTATCAGGAATTACAAACTGGCATGATTAGATGTGGTATTGTTGAGGAGAATGAAGCTATGCTTGCATGTTTTCTGGGTGGATTAAATAGAGAGATTCAGACCATTCTAGACTATAAGGAGTATACTAATATCACTCGTTTATTCCATCTTGCTTGTAAAGCTGAACGTGAAGTGCAGGATCGACAAGCATTGGGGCGAACTAACTTTTCTGCAGGCCAACCTTCATCATGGACACCACGTGCATCTTCTACTTCAACTGCACCAGCACCTCCATCCGGTGCCACCTCCAGCCGTGATACAAGAAAACAGGCACAACCACCATTATCTGCCAAGAGCGCACCTGCGGGGCCTGCACAGCGTTCTTCTTCTTCCATCGCATCAACAGGGCACACAAGTGATATTATTTGTCGTCGTTGTAAGGGAGGAGGTCATTATGCGAGGGAATGCAAATCTCTGCGTGTGATGATTGCTACCGCGGATGGTGGATATGAGTCCGCTAGTGACTATGATGAGGAGACATTGGCTCTTATTACACGTGAAGAACATGGTGGAGATGATTCTGATCATGAGACGCAATACATGGCTCCTGAAGACGCTGACAGGTATGAATGTTTAGTTGCTCAACGTGTTTTGAGTGTGCAGGTCACACAAGCTGAGCAAAATCAGAGGCACAATTTGTTCCATACCAAGGGAGTTGTGAAGGAACGTTCTGTGCGCGTTATAATAGACGGAGGGAGCTGCAACAACTTGGCTAGCATGGAGATGGTGGAGAAGCTTT
>NW_025275129.1:0-1310 GCF_018294505.1 Triticum aestivum
TTACCTACGCAAAACCACAACGTGATATGCCAATTGCTATTTACCCTTCATAAGGACCCTTTTCATCGAATCCGTTCCGACTAAAGTGGGAGAGACTGGCACCCGCTAGCCACCTTATGCACCAAGTGCATGTCAATCGGTGGAACCTGTCTCACGTAAGAGTACGTGTAAGGTCGGTCCGGGCCGCTTCATCCCACAATACCGTCGAAACAAGATTGGACTAGTAACGGTAAGCATATTGAACAACATCAACGCCCACAACTACTTTGTGTTCTACTCGTGCAAAGAATCTACGCAATAGACCTAGCTCATGATGCCACTGTTGGGGAACGTAGCAGAAATTCAAAATTTTCCTACGTGTCACCAAGATCTATCTATGGAGAAACCAGCAACGAGGGGAAGGAGAGTGCATCTACATACCCTTGTAGATCGCTAAGCGGAAGCGTTCAAGAGAACGGGGTTGAAGGAGTCGTACTCGTCGTGATTCAAATCACCGGAGATCTTAGTGCCGAACGGACGGCACCTCCGCGTTCAACACACGTACAGCCCGGTGACGTCTCCCACGCCTTGATCCAGCAAGGAGAGAGGGAGAGGTTGAGGAAGACTCCATCCAACAGCAGCACAACGGCGTGGTGGTGATGGAGGAGCGTGGTAGTCCTGCAGGGCTTCGCCAAGCACCGCGAGATATGAGGAGAAGGGAGAGAGGTAGGGCTGCACCAAGAGGAGAAGTTCTCATGTGTTGGCAGCCCCAAAACCTCAAGTATATATAGGGGGAAGGGGGGCTGCACCCCCTTTAGGGTTTCCCACCCCAAGGGGTGCGGCCAAGGGGGGGAGGAGTGCCTCCCAAGTCAAGTGGAGGCCCTCCCCCTTAGGGTTTCCCCCTTCCCATGCGCATGGGCCTTGGGGGGGCTGGTGCCCCTGGCCCATTAAGGCTAGAGCGCCCCCCTACAGCCCATGCTACTGTATTGGACGTGGTGGAACAATTTCCGGACTTCCGGACCCCTCCGGAATCCTCCGGAACCTTCTGGAAGCTTCCCGGTACAATACCGAAAAAACCCGAACTTTTTCCGGAACCCGAACAACAACTTTCCGTATATAAATCTTTACCTCCGGACCATTCTGGAACTCCTCGTGATGTCCGGGATCTCATCCGGGACTCCGAACAACATTCGGTAACCACATACAAACTTCCTTTATAACCCTAGCGTCATCGAACCTTAAGTGTGTAGACCCTACGGGTTCGGGAGACATGTAGACATGACCGAGACGTTCTCCGGTCAATAACCAACAGCGGGATCTGGATACCCATG
>NW_025275130.1:0-1310 GCF_018294505.1 Triticum aestivum
AAAAAAAAATGAATTGCGTTCGAACTTCTAAAAAAGTTTAGATTTGTCGTGGATTATGTTCTTATAATGTTTGCTGATTAATATTTGCAAAGAATGTTTAGTGGTGCAATGGCTAGCGCGCGGGGGTACTAATTGGGAGGTCTCGAGTTCGAATCTCCAGTCTCCTTCAATTTTTTGCGTTGTACTGTATATTTTACGTCAGTAGCTGCTCCTTCGTGGGCCGGCCCAAACGAGGCACCCCCTGTGCGAAGCTCCTTCAGTCTGCCGCAGAATGCGGCAGATAGGAGGTCCCTCCTATAGGGGCGCCCTAGACGCCGGTTGAGTTTATTAGCGCCCATGCCACCCACTCGTGGAGGGGGAAAGAGGAGGGGGAGAGGACGGAATGGGGGTGCCTCCCCCTCTCCTTGTCCTATTCGGACTAGGGGGGGAGGGGCGCGCGGCCCTGCCCTGGCCACCTCTCCTCTTCTCCACAAAGGCCCACTATGACCCATTAAGCTCCTGGGAGGTTCCGGTAACCCCTCAGTACTCCGGTAAAATTCCGATTTAACCCGGAACACTTCCGATATCCAAACATAGGCTTCCAATATATCAATCTTCATGTATCAACCATTTCGAGACTCCTCGTCATGTCCGTGATCACATCCAGGACTCCGAATAACCTTCGCTACATCAAAACATATAAACTCATAATATAACTGTCATCAAAACGTTAAGCGTGCGGACCCTACGGGTTCGAGAACTATGTAGACATGACCGAGACACGTCTCCGGTCAATAACCAATAGCGGAACCTGGATGCTCATATTGGCTCCCACTTATTCTATGAAGATCTTTATCGGTCAGACCGCATAACAACATATGTTGTTCTCTTTGTCATCGGTATATTACTTGCCCGAGATTCGATCGTCGGTATCTCAATACCTAGTTCAATCTCGTTACCGGCAAGTCTCTTTACTCGTTCCGTAATACATTATCCCGCAACTAACTCATTTGTTGCAATGCTTGCAAGGCTTAAGTGATGTGCATTACCGAGAGGGTCCAGAGATACCTCTCCTACAACCGGAGTGACAAATCCTAATCTCGAAATACGTCAACCCAACAAGTACCTTCGGCGACACCTGTAGAGCACCTTTATAATCACCTAGTTACGTTGTGACGTTTGGTAGCACATAAAGTGTTTTTCCGGTAAACGGGAGTTGCATAATCTCATAGTCATAGGAACATATATACGTCATGAAGAAAGCAATAGCAACATACTAAAACGATCGAGTGCTAAGCTAACGGAATGGGTCAAGTCAATCACATCATTCT
>NW_025275131.1:0-1310 GCF_018294505.1 Triticum aestivum
CTTCGTCCGGCCGGAGCGGACGTGTCCGACGGCTCACGCGGATTTCCCTAGGGTTTCGTCTGCGATTCGTTTTTCGGGAGGGTCACATATAAATAGGTAGAGGGAGCTAGGAGAGTCCAAACGAGGTGCGGTTTTCGCCCACACGATCGTGATCGAACGACCTACAGCATGGAAGAGAGTTTGGTGGGTTTTGGGCTGGTTTTTGAGGGGGTTTTGCTGCAACACACAAATGGACATTGCGGATGCCCGGTTAACCGTTGGAGTACCAAACGACCTCCAAATGGAACGAAACTTGACCGGTGGTCTACCGGTGGTATACCAAGGCCAATTGACAAGCCTCGGTCCACTCCGAGAACGTTTGACACCCGCACATGAAAGAAAACAAGAGGGGTGCACCGGAGGAGATGGGAGCGCCGGATTGCAAAACGGACAACGGGGAAAATGCTCGGATGCATGAGACGAACACGTATGCAAATGCAATGCACATGATGACATGATATGAAATGCAAGACATGAACAAAATGCAAAACGGAAGACAAAACCCGACCACGGAGGAAATATCATAACACATAGCCGAAAATGGCAAGAGTTGGAGTTACAAATATGGCAAGTTACATAAGGGGTGTTACAACACTCCACCACTACGAGAGGATCTCGTCCTGAGATCTAGGACTGAAAGAACTCCGGATATTCGGAACGGAGATGGTCCTCGCGTTCCCAGGTGGCTTCCCGGTCGGAATGGTGCGACCACTTCACTTTCAGGAATTTGATTGACTTGTTGCGAGTCTTGCGCTCAGTTTCTTCAAGGATAGCAACGGGGTGCTCATGATAAGACAAATCTTCTTGGAGGTCAATCTCTTCGAAGTTGATGGTGCGCTCAGGCGTCTTGAAGCACTTGCGGAGCTGTGACACGTGGAACACATCGTGCACGTTCGCAAAGTTGGAAGGAAGCTCAAGTTGATAGGCGAGGTCGCCTCTTTTGCCAATGATCTTGAAAGGACCCACGTATCTAGGGGCAAGCTTCCCTTTGATACCGAAGCGACGAGTGCCTTTCATTGGAGAGACGCGGAGGTAGACATGGTCTCCGATCTCGAAAGCCAAATCACGGTGCTTACTATCATAGTAACTCTTCTGGCGCGATTGCGCGGCTTTGAGATTATCACGGATGACTTTACACATTTCTTCAGCTTCAGTGATTAAGTCATTGCCAAGAAGATGGCGTTCACCAGTCTCTGACCAATTGAGAGGAGTACGGCACTTTCTGCCATATAGAATCTCGAATGGGGCTTTGCCCGAACTTGCTTGGAAGC
>NW_025275132.1:0-1310 GCF_018294505.1 Triticum aestivum
CCGCCGCCGGCACCTGGAGGGGGGAAACGGACGCGTCGGGTCTACACGGAGGGGATCTTGCTGTGGGTCTGGCCCGGATGTTGCTCCAAAGTGTTCCTATGAGCTGACCTGCCACAACCGGGTGGATAGGTCCACTGCTCAAAGCCCGTCCGTGCAAAGTCAAAGGGCTAGATCCCGTGGTCAAACGCTACAGGGTTAGGCGGGACGGGGGCCCTGGGGGTAGCAATGCCACCCGAGCATCGTACCGGGCCCCCATACATGCGGGGTGCTGTGGTGGCATGTCCGAAGAGGCGACACGCGTCTCCGGGGGGTGCCCCCCCTCACGAACGGCGATGACACGGTAGTAGACGTTCTGCGGTAACGATGCGGCGTGAATATTATTAAATACTCGGAGCGCGGTAAAATCATGAGTTTTTTACACGACGCGGGCACATGTGCTGTAGGACTGATGGTAATTTTCATAATTGTTCGTGATGGAGTAGTATCTGAACAATTCCCTCTATGCGGATTGCTCTTCGCGTGTCTACGACTGTGGCCAGCGGCCTCCGGGGGCTAGCATGCCGCCAAATCTTGCGAAGGCGGTTTCTCACAAGTCTGGAAGTGTTGTGGCCGGTGCAAACGCCCGGCACGCGTCTCCGGGGTGTGCCCGCCCTCACGGACGGCGCCGCCGCCGGCACCTGGAGGGGGAAACGGACGCGTCGGGTCTACACGGAGGGGATCTTGCCGTGGGTCTAGCCCGGATGTTGCTCCAAAGTGTTCCTATGGGCTGTCCTGCCACAACCGGGTGGATAGGTCCACTGCTCAAAGCCCGTCCGTGCAAAGTCAAATGGCTAGATCCCGTGGTCAAACGATACAGGTTTAGGCGGGACGGGGGCCCTGGGGGGTAGCAATGCCACCCGAGCGTCGCACCGGGCCCCCATACATGCAGGGTGGTGTGGTGGCATGTCCGAAGAGGCGGCACGTGTCTCCGGGGGGTGCCCCCCCTCATGAACGGCTATGACACGCTAGTAGACGTTCTGCGGTAACGATGCGGCGTGAATATTATTAAATACTCGGAGCGCGATAAAATCATGAGTTTTTTACACGACGTGGGCACATGTGCTGTAGGACTGATGGTAATTTTTCATAATTGTTCGTGATGGAGTAGTATCTGAACAATTCCCTCTATGCGGATTGCTCTTCGCGTGTCTACGACTGTGGCCGGCGGCCTCCGGGGGCTAGCATGCCGCCAAATCTTGCGTAGGCGGCCTCTCACAAGTCTGGAAGTGTTGTGGCGGGTGCAAACGCCCGGCACGCGTCTCCGGGGTGTG
>NW_025275133.1:0-1310 GCF_018294505.1 Triticum aestivum
CCCCCCCCAACACAAACTTGTTCATATTTTGTGTTGTATCTTGATTTCCCTGCTATCCAACTTATGTTATGTTCTACCGTGGAGTATTACCATCTTTGATGTCAAGAATGTCGTGAGCATTACTCCACCTCTTAAGAATTCTTGGTACAGTGATACTTCTCGCCATCACCATTCTTTCTTGGTCCCCGTGTTGTTTCTAAACGAAATACCGACAAATGGTCTGTGATGTGTAAATTCTAAACTTCTAGCAACCCTATTGCTTTGAAGTTATTGGTCTATAGTTTCATTCTACGTCTATGGCTTGATGAATCATCATTCGAACATCGATCGTGCTACCTAGCCCATATTTCGGGTGCACATTTCAACCAATGTATAACTGTGTATGTTTTTCCTCGAGCATACATCATTATATCATTTGATCTGGCTAATGTTATCTCCTTGTTCACATAGTTGTGGAAATCCATCTTTTGGAAATCTCAATGGATTGTCGCTGAGTCAATCAGTCACCTCCTCACCTCTCCTGGATTTAACGATGAACCCTTGTTCGGAGCTCGCTTCCATAGTTCATCTCCCGAGAATCTTTGATGTCGTTTCGACAATTTGTGTTGCACCTTTCTTCTCAGGCATCCTGAGTCTGAGTTATCCTGACACCAATCAGATCTGAATCTCGGTCAGATATGATGGTTGGAACATATTTCCAAGAGTTATAACATTGGTCTATTTATGACCCGGTAAGGTGATGTCATGCCTAGCACACCTGGCCGGATGGCCCTATTGTTATAGATTCCTTTTCGGCAAGGTTATCCATTCTTCCATGAGGAAATTGTAAGACTTATTCTACAAGTTATTCCTGATGGATCCTGTGTGTTTTCAAAGTCTGATCTTCACCTGATGACCATATCAATGCTATCTCGAAGCATGTCTAAGGTACTCCGATCTTCAATAAAAACATTTGAAGCACAATGCTAAATTTTCGTTATCAATTATTCAAACACCGTTGTTTGGGTAATGTCATGAACTTCCTCTTCCCTAACCTAAATGGTTCTCTTCTAACCATTGTCCTTGGGAAGGATATACCCCTGAAATATGTGTTTAAACACATTTTCCTTTCCATTGTTCTGTTTAATCTGATAATCATATTTTCCTTTCCATTGGTTGGTTTAACATTTCTGGTGATCATTATGATCTAAGCAGTATTAATTCCTTGCTTGTACAAACACCTCGGTGTACAACTTTGTCAGTAAGACCCTGTTACTATTGTTGGTGACATTCCGGTAGCCACCGATGGACGAGAACTTTGCCTTATGGTC
>NW_025275134.1:0-1310 GCF_018294505.1 Triticum aestivum
ACCGCCGTTTACACGACATGTACTCGGCAACCTTCAAGCGAAAGCCTAGCGAGGGTGTCGGCCATGACCTGACTAATCGCACAAGTCTCTCGTCCAGGTTTATCGGATATTCGGGTTCCATCCGCAAGGAGATCCGGCCGGGGTGTCGCTCACGGCCCCAAACGATGTGTGCAGGGTTCCCAAGCCCACCTCGACGGGTGGATCTACGCTTGGTACACCGTGCCACGGTGCCTAGTCTGTCCCAAGCCCACCTATACTGGGTGCCACTTGGTAGACTACTAACACTACCTACAAACACCAGAAACTAGTTGCAACTCCTGGACAGAGATCAAGTTGATTAATAAGTCGAGAGAGCTTGGAGTGCCCGGAGCCCAATGTGTTGTAGTAACTGTTCATGGATCACAAACACAGAACTCAGTTCCTAAGGACGGCTTCAATGAGACAACCCACCATGTACTCCTACATGGCCTCTCACCGCTACCTTTACCAAATCATGTTCACACACTTACCTCTCAACAGTAGGACATGTTCACACACCTCCAATTCATCCCCGATGAATCAGACCTGACACAACTCTAAGCAATAGCAGGCATGACAAACAAGCATGAATGAGTAGGCACATCAGGGCTCAAACAACTCCTACTCATGCTAGTGGGTTTCATCTATTTACTGTGACAATGACAGGTCATGCAGAGGATAAAGGGGTTCAGCTACCGCAGCAAGTAACAGATGAATCGTTGTTATCCTAATGCAGTAAAAGAGAGCAGGAGCGAGAGAGTGGGATTGTATCGGAATGAACAAGGGGGTTTTGCTTGCCTGGCACTTCTGAAGATTATATAGTTCTTCATTGGTGTCATCGAACTCATCGTCGGAACCAAGTCTATCGAGAGGGGACAAATACCGGCAACACAGAGAAAACACAATCAATGCAATGCAACAATATGATGCATGAATATGACATGGAAAAATGAGTGTGTTTTGGCAAATGCAACTTAGAACAGATTAAATGAAGTTGGTTTGAATACAAGATTCAAATTCAAAGTAATCAAAAGTCCCCAAGATCAAGCTCGGGAGGAATTGGTTCCTCCCTTGGCCCCTCATATTGCACAACCAATTCATCGTTGTAAGAATTCTTTTGGAAAAAAGTCATGAGCCTTTGTTCAAGAGAAAAACCTAACCCATTGTTTTGGATATTAAAATTATCATTAAGTTCAGAAATCCTATCAACTAGAACATCGGTAGGAACCCTTTTTCTAACGTTTTCATTATAAGCAACATGATCTAAAGATCGTAAACGCATTATGTCTTCT
>NW_025275135.1:0-1310 GCF_018294505.1 Triticum aestivum
CCCCCCTTGATCACCAGATATCGCCTATTCTTCTCTATACTGCTTGCATTAGAGTAGTGTAGCATGTTACTGCTTTCCGATATCCTATCCTGATGCATAGCCTATCCTTGCTACTACTGTTGTTACCTTTACCTGCAATCCTACATGCTTAGTATAGGATGCTAGTGTTCCATCAGTGGCCCTACACTCTTGTCCGTCTGCCATGCTATACTACTGGGCCGTGATCACTTCGGGAGGTGATCACGGGTATATACTATATACATTATATACATGACACATGTGATGACTAAAGTCGGGTCGGCTCGAGGAGTACCCGCAAGTGATTCTGATGAGGGGGCTGAAAGGACAGGTGGCTCCACCCCGGTAGAGGTGGGCCTGGGTTCCTGACGGCCCCCGACTGTTACTTTATGGCGAAGCAACAGGGCAGTTTGAGACCGCCTAGGTGAGAGGTGGGCCTGGCCCTGGTCGGCGTTCGCGGATGCTTAACACACTTAACGAGATCTTGGTATTTGATCTGAGTCTGGCCATTTGGTCTATACGCACTAACCATCTACGCGGGAGTAGTTATGGGTATCCCGGCGTCGTGGTATCAGCCGAAGCCTTCGTTACGTCAGCGACTGAGTGGCGCGCGCCGGATTGGACTGGAACGCCACTAGGCTAGGTCTGCTTCCGGCCGCGTACGCAACGTGCAGGTGTGCATAGGGCGATGGGCCCAGACCCCTGCGCGCATAGGGTTAGACCGGCGTGCTGACCTCTCTGTTGTGCTTAGGTGGGGCTGCGACGCGTTGATCTTACGAGGCCGGGCATGACCCAGAAAAGTGTGTCCGGCCAAATGGGATCGAGCGTGTTGGGTTATGTGGTGCACCCCTGCAGGGAAGTTTATCTATTCAAATAGCCGTGTCCCTCGGTAAAAGGACGACCCGGAGTTGTACCTCGACCTTATGACAACTAGAACTGGATACTGAATAAAATACACCCTTCCAAGTGCCAGATACAACCCGGTGATCGCTCTCTAACAGGGCGACGAGGAGGGGATCGCCGGGTAGGATTATGCTATACAATGCTACTTGGAGGACTTCAATCTACTCTCTTCTACATGCTGCAAGATGGAGGCTGCCAGAAGCGTAGTCTTCGACAGGATTAGCTCTCCCCCTTTTATTCTGGCATTCTGCAGTTCAGTCCACCGATATGGCCCTTTACACATATACCCATGCATATGTAGTGTAGCTCCTTGCTTGCGAGTACTTTGGATGAGTACTCATGGTTGCTTTTCTCCCTCTTTTCCCTTTTTCTATACCGGATTGTCGCAA
>NW_025275136.1:0-1310 GCF_018294505.1 Triticum aestivum
CCCCCCCCCCTCAAGGTGCCTAGCGACATCGTCGATCCGAGGATGGTGCCCGGTTATGGCAATGTTGACGATTACCTTCCCGGCAATGTACATTATGATCCCATGGAGGTGCAGATACACAGATACGAATACGGGAAGCCTCTCGTCAAAGATGAAAAATCTTTAACAATGATGATGCGAAGATTACATGATTGGTACATGAAAATCTGCAGAGAGTCTGGGGGAGGAGTACTTTGTATGCGAGAGTTAAACCGGAGCATGACCTCGTTGGAATTGAACTATTGCCTATTCCATTTGAGGAGTTCTATCAGTTTTTCAATCAATTGGCCCTCGATAAAACAACGATCACCTGCTACTGTCTGTAAGTACTACTACTTCTATCATTAAGTCTCTTTATATAGCTCATCTCTTTCATTGCATGTATTTATAATTATCCTCATTATATTATGCAGAATGAAGATCGCCGAATTGAAGAAAAGACAAATCAGTGATATTGGGTTCGTTAACACATATCTCATAGATGCAACTGAGGTTGAACATCGTCCCGGAGATACCGAGGCCAACTTGCTACGATCATTCAAAAAAATGAAAACAAAGATATAATACTCTTTCCTTACAACTTCAAGTGAGTGTTACTGTCTTGTGCATATTCGGTTTCCCTTATATATTAGTCCAGGTTATAGTAATGTAATTGATGAGTTATGCATGCGTGTGTAGTTTCCACTATATTCTCCTAGAGATTAGGCTTGAGCAGGGAGTAGTAACTGTCTTGGACTCTAAATGAAAAGATCCCCAGGAGTATGCAGACATGACTGAAATCCTCAAGAAGTAAGTTAAATCGATCATTATCCACCATATCAACAACTTTGTTCATTTCCTGATATCAAGTAATTGTATTCTTTGTCTGACAGGGTTTGGAGAAAATTCACCAGAAAAGTTCTGGGACAGCCGAAGGAGCTGGAATTTAGACACCCGAAAGTAAGTACTATAGTAGCATGTTCCGCGCATCTCCTAGTGATTCAAGCGCTAGTTTCATCAATACCATTTAGCATTCTTGCTTATCAGTTTGATTGACCTCTATTTCTTGTAAAGTGGTTGTGGCAGGAACAAGGGAATGATTTCTGTGGATACTACGTTTGCGAGTCCATCCGCCACACGACCTGTGAGCGGAGCGGGTACTCTGACGAACAATATGAAGTACGTAAATAACAACATTCACAATTTTATTTTATTACCATCATTTGTATTGAGTTTCATTCATTCATATATATATATATATATATATATATATATATATATATATATATATA
>NW_025275137.1:0-1310 GCF_018294505.1 Triticum aestivum
ACGCCCGCGCCGCGGGAGCCGAGCCCCGCCGCCATCTGCACCTCCTCCGCCCCGGCAAGTCCGACTTCGGCCACTCCGGCGGCCAACTTCGTCTCCGGCGAGCTCGAGGATGAACCTTGGGAAGCGTGCAAATCGGGCCAGATCTGGATCCAGTTCATCTCGCGGTTGACTTTTTGCCCCGAAACCCTAATTATTTGCTATGTTCGTCGTGCCGTAACTCCGCATCCATAACTCCGTTTTGGGCATTTAGCATATCAAAATGTTCGTCTCAGAGAGCACATCATTTCATCTCATTGCATCATTTTCATTTGAGTTCACCTTGATGCCCGAAATGCTTTTGGAAGAATGCTATTTGAGTTAATTGTCAGATCTGCTGCTCCAATTAGATATTTGTCATTTTTGCCATGATTATTGTGTGCATGATATGCCCCTGAGCTCTACATGAGTTTTGTTATATGTTTTGCCATCTATCTAGAGGTGCAACCCATGTATTTTTTATGATGTGTGTGGTGACTAGCACAAGCTTGCAAAGTGGTGCATTCGTTAATGCTGATTTCAGGGACTTAGCAATTCCACTAAGTCCTTGATCTGTTTATCTCAATATGCCATATGTTCATGTTGTTTCCTAGTGATCCGTGCCTCTTTTGAGGATGATCAGCAAGGATGTTTTGTTAATCTTGTAGTACTCTATCTATCCATGTCTTTGTTTTCAATTATGGAGCACCCTAGCTTGAGTCAATCAAGCTCTACTTTTGCTATTTCGTGAATCTGGGCAGATTGTCTACTTGTTAGCGATTTTGCCGAGGATGTTGTAGTTGATCCGTGCATGCTGTGTTATTGTTCTTGCCATGTCTAGCTTGTATAATGTGTATTCTTGATGGGTGTATGCTTAGATTGTCATGACTTGCTCTGTAGTGAGTGCATCGAGCTCGTAAACATGCCTACTTGATATCTATTTTGCATGCTCCAGTTTTTCACTAAGTCTGAGAACTGATTATGTTTTTGCCATGTTCACGTGCTTGCAATTGTATTTTCTGATCCCTTTCGGCTCAAGGTCACTAAGGGACTTTTGTTAAGCTCTTTTGAGTAGCTCCATGCCATGCTTTACTTTGCCATGTTCAGGTCCTGTAGCATATAGTTTTCATGCTCCAAAGTGTGCTACCTGATCTGAAATTCCAGACAAGTGTTAATTTCACTAAGTCTGAAATCTGTTTACCAAATGCATTTTTGCCATGCTTGTTTGAACCTGTTAATGGATGAATTGGCTGTAGCTCAGTGTTCATCTTTTGTTAAGCATCATGAATGGATCC
>NW_025275138.1:0-1310 GCF_018294505.1 Triticum aestivum
CAGGTAGTACTGGCCATCAAGGCATTAGGGTCAGGTCACGAACCAAACTGACCAATAAAGTTTGAGAGAGATTGAGGAGCCCGATAAGGCTGAGTGGTGCGTCAGATAGCTAAGAGGGGGAAAGAGATAATGCAGTGCATGTAAATTTTTTAGAAGTCAAACTTTGGAAACTTTGATCAGGTTTACGGAAATGTTATTTATATCTACAATACCAAAGATACATCATACAAAACTACATCTCATGGTGAATCTAATGGTATATGTTTACCGTTCTAGATGTAATTGTTTTTCTCCACGTACATGGCGAAACTTTGTGATGTTTGACTTTTCAATAAATCTATATGCTATGGACCGAGGAGAGTGCTTATGTCAAAATAGATCAAGTGCGTGTGAAGGAGAATGAGTAAGTGTGCAAAAAGAGTATGTGTGAAAGCGAAAGTGACAACAAACAATAAATTAGAGAGAGAGTGTGTTTTTCGTTTCTTATGCGAACATATCACGCATGCATCTCCGAGATAGAAAAGCGAGGCAAGGAGATACACGAAGATAGATAGTGTGTGATTGTTTGCAACGCAGAGAGACACCCCTGTAGCACATGTCCAAAAGAGGTCTGGACAACAAGGAACAAAGGTCTATAGGGACACATGGAGGACATGGACGCATGGGGAGTAAGAGAGGGTGTGTTTTTGATAGAGAGATCCCCTAGAGATTGTGAGGGGACTATATGGGTGGGAGATCGAGGGAGGTGCGTGCACGATAGAAAGATGCCCCGAGAGAAATCAAGATAGACCATGCACATGTTTGTGATGGAGACTAAGATTAGCTAGTCATATACATATAGGGGGGGACTGCGTGTGCCTACAATTGAGTGAGAGACCATCATACTTGGCTAGCTAGGCATGAGATTGTGTGTGTGTGCGTGTGAGATGGAGAGAGAACCAGGGAGAGAGATAGAGTTTTAGATGGGCCTATCGAGTGCGAGTGAGATATGCATGTGTATGTGTGACCCAGGTGGATGGAGAGTTTGAGAGAGGGGGGAAGAGCTCCGAGATGACAGAGTGGTGTGTGAGAGAGTTACGGGCAATGTGCCAAGGAATTTGTGTGCGTACGATGAGTGCACCCAAGATATCTAGCTTCGACTAGCTAGAGTATCATACATAATGTGTGAGAGAGACCTATATATGGTGTATATATGCATGTGAACTAGAAAGACCCCCCCCCCCACACACACACACAAAGAGAGAGAGAGAGAGATGGAGAGAAAGGGAGAGGGACCAACAAGTTTTTTGTGTTGGATGCGTGCGACAGAA
>NW_025275139.1:0-1310 GCF_018294505.1 Triticum aestivum
GCATGGAGTTTCTTCATGCATATACACCAATAGACATGGTTCGCATGTCTCAAACTTTTCAAAAACGTGTGAGTCCAAAGATCCATCAACATGGAGCTTCTTCATGCGTTTTACACCAATATGACTTACATGGCAGTGCCACAAGTAAGTGGTACTATCATTACTATCTTATATCTTTTGGAATGAAAATGTGTATCACTACGATCGAGATTCAATAAACCATTCAGGTTCAATACTAATCTTGATGGTAGAGGGAGCGTGCGATGTTTGATCACATCAAACTTGGAAACACTTCCAACATATATCGTCAGCTCACCTTTAGCTAGTCTCCGTTTATTCCGTAGCCTTTTATTTCGAGTTACTAACACTTAGCAACCGAACCGGTATCTTAATACCCTGGTGCTACTAGGAGTACTAGTAAAGTACACATTAACATAATGTATATCCAATATACTTATATCGACTTTGCCAGCCTTCTCATCTACCAAGTATCTAGGGTAATTCTGCTCCAGTGGTTGTTCCCCTTATTACAGAAGCACTTAGTCTCGGGTTTGGGTTCAACCTTGGGTTTCTTCACTAGAGCAGCAGCTGAATTGCCGTTTCATGAAGTATCCCTTCTTGCCCTTGCCCTTCTTGAAACTAGTGGTTTCACCAACCATCAACAATTGATGCTCCTTCTTGATTTCTACTTTCGTGGCGTCAAACATCGCGAATATCTCAAGGATCATCATATATGTCCTTGATATATCATACTTCATCACGAAGCTCTAGCAGCTTGGTGGTAATGACTTCAGAGAACCATCACTATTTCATCTGGAAGATCAACTCCCACTCGATTCAAGCGATTGTTGTACTCAGACAATCTGAGCACAAGCACAACAATTGAGCTTTTCTCCTTAGTCTGCAGGCTAAGAAAATCGTCGGAGGTCTTATACCTCTTGACGTGGGCACGAGCCTGAAATCCCAATTTCAGCCCTCGAAACATCTCATATGTTCCGCGATGTTTCGAAAACGTCTTTGGTGCCTCAACTCTAAACCGTTTAACTGAACTATCACGTAGTTATCAAAACGTGTATGTCTGATGTTCACAACATCCACAGACGAGGTTTGGGGTTCAGCACACTGAGCGGTGCATTAAGGACATAAGCTTTCTACTGTCCGCATAATCGCTACTGTCAACTTTCAACTATATTTTCTCTAGGAACATAACTAAACAGTAGAACTAAAGCGCGAGCTACGACATAATTTGCAAAGAGTCTTTTGACTATGTTCAAGATAATTAAGTTCATCTTATGAACTCCCACTTAGAT
>NW_025275140.1:0-1310 GCF_018294505.1 Triticum aestivum
TCCACTAAGGATAATTTTGACCGCTGTCCAGTGATCTACTCCTAGATCACTATCGTACTCCCTTGCCAAACTCAATGGTAGGGCATACAATAGATCTGGTATACAGCATGGCATACTTTATAGAACCTATGACTGAGGCATAGGGAATGCCTTTCATTCTCTTTCTATCTTCTGTCGTGGTCGGGCTTTGAGTCTTACTCAACTTCACACCTTGTAACACGGGCAAGAAACCTTTTCTTTGACTGTTCCATTTTGAACTACTTCAAAATCTTGTCAAGGTATGTACTCATTGAAAAAACTTATCAAGTGTCTTGATCTGTCTCTATAGATCTTGATACTCAACATGTAAGCAGCTTCACCGAGGTCTTTCTTTGAAAAACTCCTTTCAAACACTCCTTTATGCTTTGCAGAATAATTCTACATTATTTCCGATCAACAATATGTCATTCACATATACTTATCAGAAATGTTGTAGTGCTCCCACTCACTTTCCTATAAATACAGGCTTCACCGCAAGTCTGTATAAAACTATATGCTTTGATCAACTTATCAAAGCGTATATTCCAACTCCGAGATTCTTGCACCAGTCCATAGATGGATCGCTGGAGCTTGCATATTTAGTTAACACCTTTTAGGATCGACAAAACCTTCTAGTTGCATCGTATACAACTCTTCTTTAGTAAATCCATTAAGGAATGTAGTTTTGTTTATCCATTTGCCAGATTTCATAAAATGCGGCAATTGCTAACATGATTCGGACAGACTTAAGCATAGATACGAGTGAGAAAATCTCATCGTAGTCAACACCTTGAACTTGTCGAAAACCTTTTGCGACAATTCTAGCTTTGTAGATAGTAACACTACTATCAGCGTCCGTCTTCCTCTTGAAGATCCATTTATTTTCTATGGCTTGCCGATCATTGGGCAAGTCAACCAAAGTCCATACTTTGTTCTCATACATGGATCATATCTCAGATTTCATGGCCTCAAACCATTTCGCGGAATCTGGGCTCATCATCGCTTCCTCATAGTTCGCAAGTTCGTCATGGTCTAGTAACATGACTTCCAGAACAGGATTACCGTACCACTCCGGTGCGAATCTCACTCTGGTTTACCTACGAGATTTGGTAGTAACTTGATCTGAAGTTACATGATCATCATCATTAGATTCCTCACTAATTGGTGTAGTAGTCACAGGAATAGATTTCTGTGATGAACTACTTTCCAATAAGGGAGCAGGTATGGTTACCTCATCAAGTTCTACTTTCCTCCCACTCACTTCTTTCGTGAGAAACTCCTTCTCTAGAAAA
>NW_025275141.1:0-1310 GCF_018294505.1 Triticum aestivum
GTGGAGATTACAACTGTTACAATACTAGTAGAGCTACTACCAACTCAGACGTCTCCGTAGTAATCCTCATAGAAGTCACCGCCATGTCCTGGGAGCTGAACATGATCATCCGGAAACAGTCGGTCCTGTGGAGCCTGCGGTCCATAGGGACTCGGGTGTGGCCTTGGTCCAACAAACGGTGGCAGACGGGGTCCACGAGGAGGGGTGATGCCTCCTACATCACGCCATTCCATACATTCTGGCAGGCCAGATCGCACGGGATATATGTCCCTCATGTCCATGAACCCAGCTTGCACAGCAGGTGCAAACCGTGTCAGTGTGGCCCAGTGATCAGCACGAGCATTAAAGAGCTCCATTCGCAAGGCACGATTCTCACGGTCCTTGTCCTCAAGCATCTCGGTGGTGGTACGGAGTAGTGAGCCCTCATGGGTAGAATCACAGTAAGTGGCCTGATAGTACCCCTGTGCCCCAGGGAGTGCTGCTGGCATATAGCAGAAGTCGGTGTTCTGAAGCAAGGCAGTTCTGGCTCGCATGATAGTCATCATTGAGTAAGCTGCGTCCTGCACAGACATCTCGATAGTAACCCCAAGTCCATAAGAGCAATGGAGGGGTTCAGTGGCTTCAGGGTAGGATGGGAAGATCCTGACTGTGCAAAGATACTGACTTTGATTAAAGTCTCGGAACTGCTCCTCGACGGTATACTCGGGATCCAACGATAGCCTGTCTCAACCATCACTCGGACCAACATGGCCGTGTGACCAGGTACGCCGATGCACCGGGTCAGACGAACCACTTGGTTCTGGGAACGGGTGGCCATCTGAAAGCACGAAATAATACAAGGCATTAGTATTTCTTAGGAGAATTTGGACATCATAACGGTTGTAAATGCTCGGGAAAAAGGATTTGAGACATTCGCAACAGTTTGCAATACCACTCAACAACATCATGTCAAGGTTCTGGTTCAACCGACAACATACTAGGGTAGTAGAAACTGAACCGAAGCATGGAACCAACAATCCTATAAGTTACTACGGATTAGTAACACGTGAACCTGATAGAGAGGAGAGAGCCTAGTCCTTAACCCGCGTAGAATGAGAAGAGTATGACTCAGATCAGAGGGCATGAGGTAAAGGAGTAAAAGCACCTTACGTTCCCTCCCACAATCAATTCCCCTACACATAACTAAAGCATTTCTAGACTCGACATCGGCCAGTTTGGCTTATCGCACCTACAGGCAGTCCGGCTCTGATGCCAACGCTGTCAGGACCCCGATTCCAAGTCACACCGATCTAGCCTGTAACACCTCATAT
>NW_025275142.1:0-1310 GCF_018294505.1 Triticum aestivum
GCTGCCGCACCGCCACCATCGCCGCCCTTGGCCGAGGCAGCCGCCGCGCCGCCGCCGGAAGGCAGGCCCGCCACGCCGCCAGGCCAGATCGGCCCTTGGCCGAGGCAGCCGCCGCCGGAAGGCAGGCCCGCCGCGCCGCCAGGCCAGATCGGCCGTGCCACCCACGCCGCGGGACTCCGCACCGCCCCCACAGCGCAGGCAAAAGGGAAGACCCCCGCCACCGCCGTCAGCCCCGGGCTATTGCCGGCGGCGTCCTTCGGCGGCGGCGGACGGAGGGGAGGAAGGATGGGGACACCCGGCGGCTAGGGCGAAGAGCTGCTGTATATAAAATGCGTTATGAGATCCGCAGGGACAAACCATGCAAGCCAATATATTGTACATCACACACAAAGATAAAAATGTGTTTCAAAGAGCGTCTAGTTGAAGGGAGAGTTTATGCATTGTCAGATTCTGAAGTTTCTGAAGTAAAGCACAAGAATTTCAATCACCTGTCGTAATGGCTTGATGTTGTACATTGGTGGATGTGTTAGATGGACTTGTCAATTCGACACCGGAAGCTGCAGCACGTAACCAAGCGAAGCCTGAAATATAACTCATGAATCTCATGTTTAATTAGTTTACAGTTACACTGTGTCCCGGTATTTGCTAGGAAGCATCTCCAGATGACAACTCGACTGCGATTTGAAGTTGAATCACAGCCAAGTTGTTCCCTTGTACCAATCTGGAACATGGAATTAACATGGCTCTAGTCCTCCAGCTACTCTCGTCCAAAGCATGGTAGCACAAAACGATTGTCTTGTCCTAGCCGTAGCTTTCTATTCTCTTGACGGGCTGTCTGGTCACAAAGTGCTCCACTTGCTACATACCATAAATAACCCTATGCTTTTGTGAAACTACAACTTTCCAGTGGACAATACATGCTTAAGTTCAGTGTTTTATGATCCGGAGTAGAATAGCATGATTAGTCTGCACCATACTAATATCGCTCAAATAACTAATCTGACTTAAATCTTTCCTTCTTGTGCCATGTTTGAAGGTTCAAGGTGTTTGCTTACTATATTCTTATTGATCTTGCTGCCATGTTTCTTTAGATGCTCACTTGTACTAACTTGTTTTATCTTAGATGGCAATAATGCTAACTCACCAAGTTTCTGGACTTGTCTCCGAGACAATAAAGAGGTGAAGTACTTCCTCATTGCTACTAAATAATGTGCATAATTCCCAAGTTCTAAATTATGTGTGATCTCATGGTATGTTCTCATGTAGGTTGTGCCCCCACCTTATCTGGAAAGTTGTGCTTGAGTGTTTGA
>NW_025275143.1:0-1310 GCF_018294505.1 Triticum aestivum
GTCGCAAAGGACATCGATACACAAACATTACCAAACAATATGCAACAATATGATGCATGCATGAAACATGGCAATATGAGTGTGTTGGGCTAATGCAACTAAAACCAGAAGGGTTTGAACAAATTTGAATCAAAGATTCAAATTTCAAATTCAAATATGGCCTTTTAAAGTGCTTTTCCTTGTTCTGATTAAAACATCAATTTAACTTGTTTGATCATGCATGAAAATAGTACAGATGGATAGATTGGATTTTTCTGATCATTTTTCATATATAATTTGTCCAATTTGGAGTTACAGAATAAAAGTTATGAATTTTTGAAGTTTAATTAATATTCTGGAATTTCCTGATTTAATTTAAATCCAGAAATATAATTATTGCGCCAGCATGACGTCAGCATGACGTCAGTGGTCAACTGTGGCTGGTTGAAGTCAAACCTGACGTGTGGGGGCCACACGTCAGTGACAGGGGGGGTTAAACAGATTTAAATTAATCCTAATGACTAATTAGTGGCGCTGGGGCCCACTGTCAGTGTCAGGGGGGGTTGACTAACAGTAGTTAGCGCTAACCTAACCACCTGGCCGACAGGGCCCACGCGTCAGTGACCCTGGGGGGTCAAACCCCAGGTCGGTCAAGTCAAACCCCACCGGCGACATGACGCCGGCGAGATCCGAGACGGCGGCGAGAGTGCTTTTTGCCATTCCGGCGACCAAATGGACGACGGAAGGCATCTACGTGTTGCTGAGGCTGAGCCGCGTCTATTGGTGGTGGTGGTTGGGCTCGGGGTGGCCGGAGTTGACGGCGGCGAGCTCGGCTGCGGCGGCCGGAGTTCGGGTGCAGTCGGGATCAGTGTTGCAGGGGGTTTGGGGAGGCGTTGGTGCGTTCTACGTGCTCCTGGTGATGTGTGGAGCACGATGGTGAGCTCGGTTGGGCGCTACGGCGACCGTGGCCACGACGGCGACATCGCCGGCGGCGTGGAGCTCTCGGTCGAGGTGGAGCTAGGGCCTAGGGGTCGGGAGAGACCAGGGAAGAAGGGGGAAACGCTCCGGGGGCTCACCGCGGTTGCAGTGGGCGTCGAAGCGGGCTCGGGGACGCGCCGGAGACGACGAATTTGACGGCGACGGTGGTCGGAGTCCGAAGAGGGGAACGGCGACGTGGCGGCGATGCAGGGCTTCCGGGGACCCGTGGAGCGGTGGGGAGGAAGAGGGAGTTGTGGCGGAGCTTCTGAGCTAACCGGGGGAGCGAGGGGTGGCCGGGGACGATGGCTATGGCGAACGGCGGCGACGGTCGTGTTCGGCCGAGCGAGAGAGAG
>NW_025275144.1:0-1310 GCF_018294505.1 Triticum aestivum
AAGATACATGCATGCCCTAATGACTGCATCCTCTACCGCGGTGCGTACAAGGATCTGAACGCATGCCCGGTATGCGGTGCATTGCGGTATAAGATCAGACGAGATGACCCTGGTGATGTTGACGGCGAGCCCCCCAGGAAGAGGGTTCCTGCGAAGGTGATGTGGTATGCTCCTATAATACCACGGTTGAAACGTCTGTTCAGAAACGAAGAGCATGCCAAGTTGATGCGATGGCACAGTGAGGACCGTAAGAAAGACGGGAAGTTGAGAGCACCCGCTGACGGGTCGCAGTGGAGAAAAATCGAGAGAAAGTACTGGGCTGAGTTTGCAGCTGACCCAAGGAACGTATGGTTTGGTTTAAGCGCGAATGGCATTAATCCTTTCGGGGAGCAGAGCAGCAATCACAGCACCTGGCCCGTGACTCTATGTATGTATAACCTTCCTCCTTGGATGTGCATGAAGCGGAAGTTCATTATGATGCCAGTTCTCATCCAAGGCCCTAAGTAACCCGGCAACGACATTGATGTGTACCTAAGGCCATTAGTTGAAGAACTTTTACAGCTGTGGAATGGAAACAGTGTACGTACGTGGGATGAGCACAAACAGGAGGAATTTAACCTGCACACATTGCTGTTTGTAACCATCAACGATTGGCCCGCTCTCAGTAACCTTTCAGGACAGACAAACAAGGGATACCACGCATGCACGCACTGTTTAGATGACACTGAAAGTATATACCTGGACAAAAGTAGGAAGAATGTGTACCTGGGCCATCGTCAATTTCTTCCGACCAACCATCAATGTCGAAAGAAAGGCAAGCATTTCAAAAGCGAGGCAGATCACCGGAAGAAGCCCGCCATGCATACCGGTGATCACGTACTTGCTATGGTCAATGATTTACGCGTAATCTTTGGAAAGGGTCCCGGCGGACTAGCTGTTCCGAATGACGCTGAGGGACACGCACCCATGTGGAAGAAGAAATCTATATTTTGGGACCTACCCTACTGGAAAGAGCTAGAGGTCCGCTCTTCAATCGATGTGATGCACGTGACGAAGAACCTTTGCGTGAACCTGCTAGGCTTCTTGGGCGTGTATGGGAAGACAAAAGATACACCTGAGGCACGGGAGGACCTGCAACGTTTGCACGAAAAAGACGGCATGCCTCCGAAGCAGTATGAAGGTCCTGCCAGCTACGCTCTTACGAAAGAAGAGAAAGAAATCTTCTTTGAATGCCTGCTCAGTATGAAGGTCCCGACTGGCTTCTCGTCGAATATAAAGGGAATAATAAATATGCCAGAGAAAAAGTTCCA
>NW_025275145.1:0-1310 GCF_018294505.1 Triticum aestivum
CCTGCGGCAATGTACTCGGCCTCGGCGGTTGAAAGGGACACACAATTCTGCTTCTTTGAAGACCAACTTACCAATGACCTCCCTAGGAATTGACATGACCCGGAAGTGGACTTGCGGTCTACCTTGTCTCCGGCCCAATCCGAATCCGAATATCCCAATAACTTGAAAGTTGCTCCTTTGGGATACCAAAGGCCCAAGTTTGGGGTATGAACCAAATATCGAAGGATTCTTTTCACTGCCGAAAAATGGCTCTCCTTGGGAGCGGATTGAAATCTTGCACACATACACACACTCAACATAATATCCGGCCTAGATGCACAAAGGTAAAGCAAAGAACCGATCATAGAGCGATATACCTTTTGATCCACATCTTTACCATTGGGATCAAGATTAAGTTGGCCATTTGTGGGCATGGGCGTCTTCATGGGCTTGACATCTTGCATTTTGAACCTCTTGAGCATGTCTTGAATATAAAATGCTTGGTTGATGAAGGTTCCTCCTCTCAATTGCTTCACTTGAAATCCGAGGAAAAACTTCAACTCTCCCATCATGCTCATAGCAAATTCCTTGGTCATAAGATTCTCAAACTCAACGTTAATAGCATGGTTAGTGGAACCAAAAATAATATCATCAACATATATTTGGCGCACAAACAATTCTCCTTTTACCCTCTTCGTGAAGAGAGTGGAATCTATTAACCCTATCTGGAACCCCTTCTCGCTTAAGAACGCCGTAAGGTGATCATACAAAGCACGAGGTGCTTGTTTAAGTCCATAGAGCGCCTTATGGAGTTCATAAACGTGAGAGGGGTGATCGGGATCTTTGAAACCGGGAGGCTGTTTGACATACACCAACTCCTTAAGAGGACCATTAAGAAATGCACTCTTCACATCCATTTGATACAATTTAAAATCATGATGTGAAGCATATGCAAGCAAGATACGAATGGACTCAAGACGGGCAACGGGGGCAAAGGTTTCACCGAAGTCCAAACCTTCAACTTGGGTGAACCCTTGTGCCACTAACCTTGCCTTGTTTCTAGTGACTTGTCCATGCTCATCTTGTTTGTTCTTAAAGATCCACTTTGTTCCAATGACATTATGATGTTCTTTGGGTCTCTTCACAAGAGTCCATACTTTGTTGCGGGTGAAGTTGTTGAGTTCTTCATGCATGGCATTTACCCAATCCAGGTCGTCAAGTGCATCTTCAACCTTAAGGGGCTCAACACAAGAGACAAACGAGTGATGTTCACAAAAGTTTGCCAAACGTCTACGAGTAGTTACCCCTTTGTTGATGCTTCCATAAATGTT
>NW_025275146.1:0-1310 GCF_018294505.1 Triticum aestivum
AGCTCTATTAATATCATCTGTCAAAATGGAATCAGGAGTCATAGGAAGCAAAGTAATATTTTTATCCTTATGAACAAGAGTATAGTGATTGTTTCTACCATGGTGTACAGAATTTTTATCAAATTGCCATGGTCTACCAAGTAATAAGGAACATGCTTGCATAGGTACCACATCACAATCAACATAATCAGCATATGTAGAGATACTAAAATGCACACGAACAGTACGTGTTACCTTAACCTTGCCGCTGTTGTTGAACCATTGGATGTAGTAAGGATGTGGATGTGGTCTTGTGGTGAGAGAAAGCTTCTCCACCATCTCCATGCTAGCCAGGTTGTTGCAGCTCCCTCCGTCTATGATGACGCGCACAGAACGTTCCTTCACAACTCCCTTGGTATGGAACAAATTGTGCCTCTGATTTTGCTCAGCTTGTGTGACCTGCACACTCAAAACACGTTGAGCAACTAAACATTAATACCTGTCAGCGTCTTCAGGAACCATGTATTGCGTCTCATGATCAGAATCATCTCCACCATGTTCTTCACGTGTAATAAGAGCCAAAGTCTCCTCATCATAGTCACTAGCAGACTCATATCCACCATCCGCGGTAGCAATCATCACACGCGGAGATTTGCATTCTCTCGCATAATGACCTCCTCCCTTACAACGACGACAAATAATATCACTTGTGTGCCCTGTTGATGCCACGGAAGAAGAAGAACGCTGTGCAGGACCCGCAGGTGCGCTCTTGGCAGATAATGGTGGTTGTGCCTGTTTTCTTGTATCACGGCTGGAGGTGGCACCGGATGGAGGTGCTGGTGCAGTTGAAGTAGAAAATGCACGTGGTGTCCATGATGAAGGTCGGCCTGCAGAAAAGTTAGTTCGCCCCAATGCTTGTCGATCCTGCACTTCACGTTCAGCTTTACAAGCAAGATGGAATAAACGAGTGATATTAGTATACTCCTTATAGTCTAGAATGGTCTAAATCTCTCTATTTAATCCACCCAGAAAACGTGCAAGCATAGCTTCATTCTCCTCAACAATACCACATCTAATCATGCCAGTTTGTAATTCCTGATAATATTCTTCTACAGAATTTTTTCCTTGTCTTAAACGCTGCAATTTTTGAAGCAATTCACGTTGATAATATGGTGGAACCCAACGCGTACGCATAGCAGTTTTCAAAGCAGCCCAAGTAGTTGGAATAGGATATAATCTACAATGTTCAGACCACCATACACATGCAAAACTAGTGAAAGCACAAACAGCAGCAGCAACTCGTCTCTCCTCAGGATATTGTAAACATGTAA
>NW_025275147.1:0-1310 GCF_018294505.1 Triticum aestivum
TTTCATTGCCGTCCGTGAGGGGGGCCACAACCCGGAGACGCGTGCCGCCTCTTCGGACATGCCACAACACCACCCCGCATGTATGAGGGCCCGGTACGACGCTCCGGTGGCATTGTTACCCCCCAGGGCCCCCGTCCCGGCTAACCCTGTAGCGTTTGACCACGGGATCTAGCCCTTTGACTTTGCACGGACGGGCTTTGACCAGTGGACCTCTCCACCCGGTTGTGTTAGGTCGGCCCAGAGGAACACTTTGGAGCAACATCCGGGCCAAACCCACAGCTACATCCACTCCGTGTAGACCCGACGCGTTCGTTTCCCCCCTCCAGGTGCCGGCGGCGGCGGCGTCCGTGAGTGGGGGGGCACACCCCGGAGACGCGTGCTGGGCGTTTGCAACCGCCTCAACACTTCCAGATTTGTGAGAGGCCGCCTACGCAAGATTTGACGGTATGCTAGCCCCCGGAGGCCGCCGGCCACAGTCATAGACGTGCGAAGAGCAATCCGCGTAGAGGGAAGTGTTCAGATACTTTTCCATCACAAAAAATTATGAAAAATTACCATCAGTCCTATAGCACATGTGCCCACGTTGTGTAAAAAACTCATGATTTTATCGCGCTCCAAGTATTTAATAATATTCACGCTGCATCGTTACCGCAGAACGTCTACTACCGTTTCATTGCCGTCCGTGAGCGGGGCCACAACCCGGAGACGCGTGCCGCCTCTTCGGACATGCCACAACACCACCCCGCATGTATGAGGGCCCGGTACGACGCTCCGGTGGCATTGCTACCCCCCAGGGCCCCCGTCCCGGCTAACCCTGTAGCGTTTGACCACGGGATCTAGCCCTTTGACTTTGCATGGACGGGCTTTGACCAGTGGACCTCTCCACCCGGTTGTGTTAGGTCGGCCCAGAGGAACACTTTGGAGAAACATCCGGGCCAAACCCACAGCTACATCCACTCCGTGTAGACCCGACGCGTCCGTTTCCCCCCTCCAGGTGCCGGCGGCGGCGGCGTCCGTGAGGGGGGGGGGGCACACCCCGGAGACGCGTGCTGGGCGTTTGCAACCGCCTCAACACTTCCAGATTTGTGAGAGGCCGCCTACGCAAGATTTGACGGTATGCTAGCCCCCGGAGGCCGCCGGCCACAGTCGTAGACGTGCGAAGAGCAATCCGCGTAGAGGGAAGTGTTCAGATACTTCTCCATCACAAAAAATTATGCAAAATTACCATCAGTCCTATAGCACATGTGCCCACGTTGTGTAAAAAACTCATGATTTTATCGCGCTCCAAGTATTTAATAATATTCACGCTG
>NW_025275148.1:0-1310 GCF_018294505.1 Triticum aestivum
ACATGATTAGGCCACCTCTCATCAGAGGTCATCGCAACTTTGGAACATGCGGGAAAAGATCGATAACGTGGCTCCAACCATGTTAACGTCGAAGAAAGTCGGATGACGCAAGGCTGGCATGCTACAACAGTACCACCTTGCTGCCCTTCATGTCACTACATGATTAGGCCACCTCTCATCAGAGGTCATCGCAACTTCGAAACAACCGGGTCGTTGCCTCACGAGCAACGAGATATTTACCGACACTCATATGCCACACACAAACTTTCACATGAACACGCAAAACTTCTGCCATATCAAATGTCCAAACATGCTTGCCTGGTTCGGAGAAGTCGGAATCTAGCTCGGCGAAGTTCGCGGCTCCGTCACCTCTCCCGGAACCTACGGCAATCACGAAACGGGTACTAACGTGAAAACCAACACATGCACAGAAACTTTGCCAAATATTTCTCAAATAAATCCCATAAAAAACTAGACAAAATTTTAAGAATGTCAGAAAAAGAATCACTCAAAAATACCTTTTTATTAAAAAGTTATAAAGGTTTCTGTCCAGGGACCTTTCTGTAACGAAACAGAAAAGTTCCAGGGTTTTAACTGAGAAAACAGAAAACGGTTCGTTTGGAAATGCGCAAGCGCAAGAGAGAAGACGTATTTTGCCCGAAGGCGTCAACAGAAAACGGTTCGGGGAAATAGAACAGAGGCTGACACGCGGGGCCCGCATGTCAGGTTTGAAAAGGCTCGCCGGCGCCCGAAGACGGCGGTGGACGCCGGCGTCGAACCACGGCGAGTTAGGAGAAACGGAGGGTACCAAGAGCTTCGGTGTCTTCTTCCGCGTTGGTGGGTGGTGGACTCGTCCAACGGGGAGCACCACGTCGACGGCGACACTATCTCCGGCGGACGGCGGCTCGGGTGAGGATGGGGAACTCCGGTGGAGGGCTGCAAGCTTCAAATTGAAGTGCGGGTCAGAACGAGAGATGCATGGTGAAGTTACTGGCAAGAGAATGGAGGCTGCGGAGCACACACGGGGGCGAATCGGGCTGGATCCCGTGGCGGGTCGCGGCGGCCGGAGTCGAGGAAGGAGACCTCCTCGGGGCTCTTCCAGTGGCTAGGCGTGCTCTAGAGGAAGTGCAGGGCTGGTGGGTGCTCGAGTTGAAGCTCGGGACCTCTATTTATAGGCAGATCGACGGGGTGGCCGTGAACGGAGAATCTCCGGCGAGCGATTACGGCGGAGCAGTGGGTTGGCAGAGGGTTTGAGCGGTCGGGCAGCATCGGTGGATGTTACGGGACTCGTTTTGCAGCTAAACGGAGCT
>NW_025275149.1:0-1310 GCF_018294505.1 Triticum aestivum
CGGGCTGTAGCGGGCTAACAGGACTCCGGTATTCATCGCGTGACATTTCCCCGAAGGGACAGACACAGGAACGAAGAAGGACACATGCCGGCCAGCCTAAGTGTTCCGGAGCAGTAGCAAGCTACCATGGCTCGGTGGAAACACTAGGAGACATTTCCCGATAAGAGAGGCTACTAAAGATAAACAACTAGATAGTCAGATCCCACACATACCAAGCATTTCAATAACATACACACAATATGCTCGATATGTGCAAACACAACATGGCATCACAACATGACTCTACGACTCAAGTAATTTATTCAATAGGCTCCGAGGAGCGAGATATTACAAACAGGGGTCTCATGACCCAACATTCAGAGCATACAAATCAAAGCACAAGCGGAAGCTATCATGTCTGGGTACAGACATCTATAAATGAAAAAGGCTGAGAAGCCTGACTATCTATCAGATCCTGCCGGGGGCACAAGATCGTAGCTGAGGTAACAAGCTAAATGTCGAAGTCCACATGGAACTACTAGTGAGACTGAAGTCTCTCTGCAAAAACATAAAATAGGCAAACGTGAGTACAAATGTACCCAGCAAGACTTACATCAGAACTAACTACATATGCATCATTTTCAACAAGGGGATGGTGGGGTTTAACTGCAGCAAGCCAGCTTTGACTCGGTGGCTATCCTAAACTACGACTGCAAGCGACTCTTTTGAGGTGGCGCACACGAGTCCACATATTCACCATATCAATACACCACTATGGATCCGCTCCCGTCTCCCTACGAGAACGCCATCCATAGCACTCACGCTTATCTTGCGCATTTCAAAGTATCCACTTTCACTTGTCTATGAACTGATATAAGCAATCCAGAAGTCCTTTTCCGCGGACACGGCTATTCGAATAGATGATGTTAACCCTGCAGGGGTGTACTTCTTCATACATGTTTCCACCACTTAGCGTCTGCACACGACATGTGCTCGGCAGACTTCAAGCGAAAGCCGACGTGGGTGTAGACCACGACCTACCTAAACACTCAAGTCTCTAGTCCAGGTTTATCGCCTATTCGGGTTCCATCCATGAGGAGATCCGGCCGGAGTTTCGCTCACAGCCCCAAACGATGTGAACAGGGTTCCCGAGATACCAAACGGCCATCCGGTACACCGTGCCACGTACCTACCGCATCACAGCCCACCCCTACGGTCAGCGCTGTCCACGGCCTCCAGTAAGCTACAAACACCAGAAACTACTTGCAACTCCTGGACAGAGGACTAGGGTGAATAAGAAGTCGAGCGGGGTCATATTTCAGGGCCCAATG
>NW_025275150.1:0-1310 GCF_018294505.1 Triticum aestivum
CAGGTCATACAATAAATAAAGACAACTCCTATGGCTCCTGCCGGTTGTCATACTCATCGACATGCAAGTCGTGAATCCTATTACAAGAACATGATCAATCTCATACATCACATATATCATTCATCACATCCTTTTGGCCATATCACATCACATAGCATACCCTGCAAAAACAAGTTAGACGTCCTCTAATTGTTGTTTGCATGTTTTACGTGGCTGCTATGGGTTTCTAGCAAGAACGTTTCTTACCTACGCAAAACCACAACGTGATATGCCAATTGCTATTTACCCTTCATAAGGACCCTTTTCATCGAATCCGTTCCGACTAAAGTGGGAGAGACTGGCACCCGCTAGCCACCTTATGCACCAAGTGCATGTCAATCGGTGGAACCTATCTCACGTAAGAGTACGTGTAAGGTCGGTCCGGGCCGCTTCATCCCACAATACCGTCGAAACAAGATTGGACTAGTAACGGTAAGCATATTGAACAACATCAATGCCCACAACTACTTTGTGTTCTACTCGTGCAAAGAATCTACGCAATAGACCTAGCTCATGATGCCACTGTTGGGTAACATAGCAGAAATTCAAAATTTTCCTACGTGTCACCAAGATCTATCTATGGAGAGACCAGCAACGAGTAGAAAGAGAGTGCATCTACATACCCTTGTAGATCGCTAAGCGGAAGCGTTCAAGTGAACGGGGTTGATGGAGTCGTACTCGTCGTGATTCAAATCACCGATGATCAAGTGCCGAACGCACGGCACCTCCGCGTTCAACACACATACAGCCCGGTGACGTCTCCCAAGCCTTGATCCAGCAAGGAGAGAGGGAGAGGTTGAGGAAGACTCCATCCAGCAGCAGCACAACGGCGTGGTGGTGGTGGAGGAGCGTGGCAATCCTGCAGGGCTTCGCCAAGCACCACGGGAGAAGAGGAGTACTTGGGAGAGGGGGAGGGCTGCGCCAGAACTTCGTTTGTAGCTCCCATGCGCCTGCCCACTATATATAGGGGTGGAGGGGCTGGTTTCTTGCCCTCCAAGTCCATTGGGGCGTTGGCCAAGGTGGGAGGAAAGAAATCCCATCATTTCCTTCCCCACCGATTGTTATCCCCCCTTTTTAGGGATCTTGATCTTATCCCTTCGGGATATGATCTTATTCCTTCTAAGGGGGGATCTTGTTGCGCCTTGACCAGGGGTGTGGGGCCTTGCCCCCACTACCCACGTTCATGTGGGTCCCCCCATGCAGGTGGGCCCCACTCCGGAACCTTCTAGAACCTTCCCGGTACAATACCGAAAAAACCTGAACATTTTCCG
>NW_025275151.1:0-1310 GCF_018294505.1 Triticum aestivum
TGAGCTAACTTGGATGAACTGCATCATTTATAAGCTAACCTAGGTAAAATGGGTCATTTTGGAGGAAAATAAGCTAACTCTAGGTCATTATGGTAAGCATATTGGAGGAAATAAAGCTAAGTCTAGGTCTTTATGCATTTGTTAAGCAAAACACTAGAGAAACTTACCGTGATCAGGGAGGTGTAGGAGCGGGGTGGCTAGTGCCGCTACCTGGAGAAGGATCGTGCGATGCGTTTCTGGAGTTAAGCTGCACCAAAGATCATTTCCAATGTCTCGTTAGCATTACGACACACAAATGTTAAGACTACCAAGTAATGTCCATTCAAACTAAACTCACCGTGCTCCCAGGAGCAATCACTGGCATCGGCGGAGCGGGCTGACCGGACTTCTCGCACACAGACTGCACATTTGGTTTTCAGAACAGAGTCATACTAGTTAGTAATGAGACTCAAATGTTAAGACTAGGAAGTAATCTGCAGAAGAAACTTACCACAAGGAGCTCGTACATGGCCCTTGCCTGCATGTCATTCCATGCCCTCTCCTCCTCCATCATCTTTCTCGTCCTCTCCTCCATCTCCCGCTGCCTCTCCGCCGCCTCCGCCAGAAGTTTCTCCGTTCTATCTCTCTCAGTCTATATAGCAGCCTGCAACACCACTCACATGACCATTTGTAATCATTGATGGAAGCGCACACAATGTAATGGAGAAAGATAACTGAGTACGTATCACTAACCTTGATGGCGAGTTGCACTGGCCGTTCACGAGGCCTTATCTCAGGAGCGGAGCTCGACTGGCGCGCCTTGATCTCCGGGAGAGTGCTAGGACAACGGATAAGTCCATTTCCAATGGCTATGGAGCCATGGGACCTCCCGCCACCAGATATCATCACCAGCTCTGGATCAATGGGACCCTGGCTCGGGTTAAAGTCCTCCCCTTTCCTCGCCTTCCCCTCATCTCTATATCTCACGAGCTTGTTGTGGGAGGAGATGTTGGTGAAGTTGTTTGCATCATCGAGGTCAGACTGAGAGAAAGCCTTGACTTTCTTGAAAGAGCCAGTGTGGGCCATGGCATACAGGTCGTACACCTCTGGCACCTTATCCGCCTTATTGTGGCGTGCCTGAAAGAGAGAAACAATGAAAATTAGTAATTAAAGGGCTCAAGCTAGCATGATGAATGAATTGCATGAATCATGAAGCAAACCACATACCCAGTTGCGCCCGAACTGATATAAGTTGGAGCTGCCTTGATGGTGTGGCACACCTTCCATTTGGGCACGTTTGTCCTTGGCCTGGTTGTGGAGGGCTAGCCATT
>NW_025275152.1:0-1310 GCF_018294505.1 Triticum aestivum
ACACGAAGTGCATCCAGTTTATGCCATAACCCTCTCAACTTTCTTGCACATGCTATGTGGAGAAATGATGATATCATGCCAAACTTTCAACCTTTTCAGAGTTCATTTGAAATGCTTTTCAATTTTAGGGTCTTATAGCTCAAAATAATTAGTAAATGCATGAAAAATAACAAATGAAGTCAGAAAGGATTAAATATGATGATGTGGCTTTGAATGGTGCATTTTGAACACACAAAAAGTCAGGAGTTCAAATAAGTTTTAAAAAATGAAATCCCTTTGTAACAGACGAGTTTCCGGATGAAATCCTGATAGTTTGAAAGAGATTGACCGTTTTGTACACGAAGTGCATCCAGTTTTTGCCGTAACCCTCTCAACTTTCTTGCACATGCTATGTGGATGAAATGATGATATCATGCCAAACTTTCAACCTTTTTAGAGTTCATTTGAAATGCTTTTCAATTTTAGGGTCTTATAGCTCAAAATAATTAGTAAATGCATGAAAAATAACAAATGAAGTCAGAAAGGATTGAAAAATGATGATGTGGCTTTGAATGGTGCATTTTGAACACACAAAAAGTCAGGAGTTCAAATAAGTTTTAAAAAATGAAATCCCTTTGTAACAGACGAGTTTCCGGATGAAATCCGGATACTTTGAAAGAGATTGTCCGTTTTGTACACGAAGTGCATCCAGTTTATGCCGTAACCCTCTCAACTTTCTTGCACATGCTATGTGGATGAAATGATGATATCATGCCAAACTTTCAACCTTTTCAGAGTTCATTTGAAATGCTTTTCAATTTTAGGGTCTTATAGCTCAAAATAATTAGTAAATGCATGAAAAATAACAAATGAAGTCAGAAAGGATTGAAAAATGATGATGTGGCTTTGAATGGTGAATTTTGAACACACAAAAAGTCAGGAGTTCAAATAAGTTTTAAAAAATGAAATCCCTTTGTAACAGACGAGTTTCCGGATGAAATCCTGATACTTTGAAAGAGATTGTCCGTTTTGTACACGAAGTGCATCCAGTTTATGCCGTAACCCTCTCAACTTTCTTGCACATGCTATGTGGATGAAATGATGATATCATGCCAAACTTTCAACCTTTTCAGAGTTCATTTGAAATGCTTTTCAATTTTAGGGTCTTATAGCTCAAAATAATTAGTAAATGCATGAAAAATAACAAATGAAGTAAGAAAGGATTGAAAAATGATGATGTGGCTTTGAATGGTGCATTTTGAACACACAAAAAGTCAGGAGTTCAAATAAGTTTTTAAAAATGAAATCCCTTTGGAACAGACGAGTTTCCG
>NW_025275153.1:0-1309 GCF_018294505.1 Triticum aestivum
AAATCCATACCAATTTTATCCCATTTCCATTCAGGAATAGCTAAGGGTTGAAGGGTGCCAGCAGGCCGTTGATGCTCTGCTTTTACACGACGACAGACGTCGCAATTAGCAATATACTGAGCAATTTCTCTCTTCATCCTAGTCCACCAGAACCTCTGGCGTAGGTCCTGATACATCTTAGTACTACCGGGATGAATGGTGAGAGGAGATTCATGAGCTTCCTTAAGGATCAATCGCCTCAGGTTGCGCACTTTGGGAACCACTAGTCGATCCCCGAAGTATACGACCCCTTGATCATTAATGGAGAAACAATTCGCAACTCCTTTCTGGATGTTTCTCTTGATGCGGGAAATTCCCGGATCTACCTTCTGTGCTTTGATAATCTGATCCGTAAGGGTAGGTTTTGCCACCAAGGTGGAAAGAAAACCTTGAGGTACAATGTGAAGGTTAAGCTTCCGAAATTCCTCATGGAGAAGCAGTTGACTTTTTTGTAACATCAGGTTGTTACAATAAGATTTACGACTTAGCGCATCAGCCATGACGTTGGCTTTCCCTGGGGTGTAGGTTATTCCTAAGTCGAAGTCTGTGATCAACTCAACCCAACGTCTTTGCCTGAGATTCAGATCCGGTTGGGTGAAGATGTACTTCAGACTTTGGTGATCAGTGAATATTTCGCAACGGTTACCGAGGAGGTAATGTCGCCAGGTCTTAAGTGCATAGACTACGGCTGCAAGCTCTAGATCATGAGTAGGATAATTCTCCTCATGTGGGTGCAATTGCCGTGAAGCGTAGGCAATTACGGGTCGATCTTGCATGAGAATGCAACCTAGTCCTTGTCGTGAGGCGTCGCAGTAGATAACAAAGTCCTTGGAGAAGTCTGGCGGTACCAGTACGGGAGCAGAGGTCAGGCGTCTTTTCAGTTCCTGAAAGCTGTGCTCACACTGTGGAGTCCATTCGAACTTCTTATCTTTCTTGAGGAGTTCGGTTAGAGGTTTAGCAACCTTGGAGAAGTTCTCGACAAAGCGACGACAATAGCTCGCTAAGCCTAGAAAACTCCAAACTTGCTTGACTGATTCAGGTGGAGTCCAATTAAGGACGGCTTGAACTCGCTCAGGGTTAACAGCAATACCTTTACCAGATATTAAATGACCCAGATAGGTCACTTCTGACAACCAGAATTGTCGTCGCGGTAGCGACGACGGACGCCGAGACGAGCACGTGACACCACTGCCACCCTGTCTTAGCGTAACGCGACTCGAGGCGGACGTCGAGACGAGGACGTGACACCATTCCCACCCTGTCTTAGCGT
>NW_025275154.1:0-1309 GCF_018294505.1 Triticum aestivum
GGGATGTGACCTTGAGTGTTAATCACATATCGATGTGAACTAGATTATTGACTCTAGTGCAAGTGGGAGACTGTTGGAAATATGCCCTAGAGGCAATAATAAAAGTATTATTATTATATTTCCTTATTCATGATAATTGTCTTTTATTCATGCTATAACTGTATTATCCGGAAATCGTAATACACGTGTGAATACATAGACCACAATCTGTCCCTAGTGAGCCTCTAGTTGACTAGCTCGTTGTGATCAACAGATAGTCATGGTTTCCTGGCTATGGACATTGGATGTCGTTGATAACGGGATCACATCATTAGGAGAATGATGTGATGGACAAGACCCAATCCTAAGCCTAGCACAAGATCATGTAGTTCGTATGCTAAAGCTTTTCTAATGTCAAGTATCATTTCCTTAGACCATGAGATTGTGCAACTCCCGGATACCGTAGGAGTGCTTTGGGTGTGCCAAACGTCACAACGTAACTGGGTGGCTATAAAGGTACACTAGGGGTATCTCTGAAAGTGTCTGTTGGGTTGGCACGAATCGAGATTGGGATTTTGTCACTCCGTGTAAACGGAGAGGTATCTCTGGGCCCACTCGGTAGGACATCATCATAATGTGCACAATGTGACCAAGGGGTTGATCACGGGATGATGTGTTACGGAACGAGTAAAGAGACTTGCCGGTAACGAGATTGAACAAGGTATCGGTATACCGACGATCGAATCTCGGGCAAGTACCATACCGCTAGACAAAGGGAATTGTATACGGGATTGATTGAGTCCTTGACATCGTGGTTCATCCGATGAGATCATCGTGGAACATGTGGGAGCCAACGTGGGTATCCAGATCCCGCTGTTGGTTATTGACCGGAGAACATCTCGGTCATGACTACATGTCTCCCGAACCCGTAGGGTCTACACACTTAAGGTTCGATGACGCTAGGGTTATAAAGGAAGTTTGTATGTGGTTACCGAATGTTGTTCGGAGTCCCGGATGAGATCCCGGACGTCACGAGGAGTTCCGGAATGGTCCGGAGGTAAAGATTTATATATAGGAAGTCCTGTTTCGGCCATCGGGACAAGTTTCGGGGTCATCGGTATTGTACCGGGACCACCGGAAGGGTCCCGGGGGCCCACCGGGTGGGGCCACCTGCCCCGGGGGGCCACATGGGCTGTAGGGGGTGCGCCTTGGCCTACATGGGCCAAGGGCACCAGCCCCTAGAGGCCCATGCGCCAAGATATAGGAAAAGGGGGAGAGTCCTAAAAGGGGAAGGCACCTCCGAGGTGCCTTGGGGAGGATGGACTCCTCC
>NW_025275155.1:0-1309 GCF_018294505.1 Triticum aestivum
GCGCCGTGGCCTCCGGCCCCGCCTTGCGCCCCTCCGTGGCCTCGCCGTGGCCACGAACCACCACCGCATCCTGCTCCGGCCGGCACCCCATGGCCCCGTGCCCCGGCGGCCTTGTCCCGCCCTGCGGGCGAGTGCTCGCTCGGGTGCGCCCGCACCCGCTGGACCAAACTGCCAAGGCCATGACAGATGGGCCCCACGGCCCCACGCCCAGAACGGTTTTATAAAAAAAAAGAATTAAAAAAAATATATATTAAATAAATAAATAATAATTAAGTTAATTAATTAATTAAGGAATTAATTAAGTTAATTAATCATAATTAGATTAACCTAATTAACTAATTAGTTTAATTAAACAGTAATTAGATTAGCTAAACATTAATTAGACTAAACAGTCAATGACTAGTGGGACCCGCATGTCAGGTTGACCAAGTCAACCCTGTTGACTGCTGACGTCAGCATGACATCATGCTGATGTTATAAATCCATTTTCGAATTAAATTAAATAATTAATTAAATTTCAGAAATTAATAAAATCTTTAGAAAATCATATCTTTTAATCCGTAACTCGGATGCGAATACTTTCTACATGAAAGTTGCTCAGAACGACGTGACGATTCCGGATACGCAGTCCGTTCGTCCGCCACACCCCTCTAACCTATCGAACCCGCAACTTTTCCCCTCCGGCTCCTCTGCCCGAAAACACGAAACACCGGGAATACTTTCCCGGATGTTTTCCCCCCTTCACCGGTATCACCTACTACCGCGTTAGGGCACACCGAACACCGCGTATTGCCTTGTTATATTTTGTGATGCTTTGTTTGCTCTGTATTCATTATTTCTTCCCCCTCTTCTCTCCGGTAGACTACGAGACCGACGCTGATGCCACCGAGTACGACTACGTCACCGACGACCCCTCCTTGTCTGAGCAACCAGGCAAGCCCCCCCTTTGATCACCAGATATCGCCTACTCTTCTCTATACTGCTTGCATTAGAGTAGTGTAGCATGTTACTGTTTTTCGTTAATCCTATTCTGATGCATAGCCTGTCATTGCTGCTACAGTCATTGATACCTTACCCGCAATCCTAAATGCTTAGTATAGGATGCTAGTGTTCCATCAGTGGCCCTACACTCTTGTCCGTCTGCCATGCTATACTACTGGGCTGTGATCACTTCGGGAGGTGATCACGGGCATATACTTTATACTTTACACTGTTACATTACTGGTGATACTGTTTGGAGATGGGGGCTGAAGGGGCAGGTGGCTCCATCCAGGTAGTGGTGGGCCTGAGTTCCCGACGGCCCCCGGCT
>NW_025275156.1:0-1309 GCF_018294505.1 Triticum aestivum
CTATAAGCATCAACAGCCATCTTACTCTGGGTGAAACTACAGAACTCTTCTCTCTTGCGATCAATAAGGGCCTGGGGAATGTGATGCTCGCGAAAAGCCTCAGTGAAATCCTTCCAGGTAGGAATCTGGCCAGCTGGAAGCATAGCCTCATAGTTCTGCCACCAAAGACTAGCAGGACCTTCCAGGTGGTATGTGGCATAAGTGACCTTGTCATCTTCAGCTACGTTCGCAGAACGCAGCTTATGGGTGATGCTACGGAGCCAGTCATCTGCATCGAGTGGCTCGATGGAATGATGAAAGGTAGGTGGGTGCAAGCGGATAAAGTCATGAATGGTCACAGATCCCTTGAACTGATGTGCGGTATTCTCCTCGATACGTGCCAACAAGCGGTTAGACTCACGCTTGTTCCTCTCCATCTCTAGCATGAACTCTGGCAACGAAGGCTGGTCAGGAGGATCCTCATCCCTACCATATCCATGGTTCTGGCTACGAGCAACGGAACTTCGCTTAGCCGATGACATCCTGAGAAACGAACCAAGGACGGAATCAGCATCAACTAAAGACTGTGGAATGTAGGACAAGGAGTTAGTATCACTCGAACTCCTAGGGCAATTCCGGCAGCATAACGGCAGTAAAATGCTCAGAATGAGACATCATACTAAAAATGGGGTAGTACAACAACTCAACACCACCACTCAAGGTTCTGGGAGAGTACTAAACAGACTACACCGGAAATACTCAAAACTGGGGTATGACTCTGATCAACCAGTCCTATGGAACTACGGAGTAGTAACACGTGATCCTGATAGACGGAAGAGAAAGCCTAGTTCCTTAACCCCGTAGGAAAGATAGGGCGACTCAGATCAGAAGACCAAGAGGTAAAGGAGTAAAAAGAGCCTTACGTTCCTTCCCACAATCAATTCCCTTACATAACTAAAGAATTTCTAGACTCAACTTCGACCAGAATGGCTTGGTAATCCTACAGGCAGTCAGGCTCTGATACCAAAGCTGTCAGGACCCCGACTCGATGTCACATCGATCTAGCCGGTAACACCTCATATCACTTTGCGGCCTCACGCACGGTATCCCCACGGGTGTCGTCTTACCTTTTCCCGGGACCGTTTGCGCCTTTTGGCTCACGTATATGATAGTGTCGCTAGCATCCATATGATAAGGAGCCCGGGCTGACATGACTAGTCGTAAACCCAAAGTGGCACAGACTTACAGGGACAGGCATCCATGACCCAGCTTCGAACGTGTCGGTCATCAGCAAGTGGGTCCGGGCTGTAGCACTGGGCTAGCAGGACTC
>NW_025275157.1:0-1309 GCF_018294505.1 Triticum aestivum
TTTGCAACCGCCACAACACTTCCAGACATGTGAGAGGCCGCCTACGCAAGATTTGGAGGCATGTGCTAGCCCCCGGAGGCCGCAGGCCACAGTCGTAGACACGCAAAGAGCAATCCGCCGAGAGGGAAGTGTTTAGATACTTCTCCATCACCAAAAACTATGAAAAATTACCATCAGTCCTATAGCACATGTGCCCACGTCATGTAAAAAACTCATGATTTTATCGCGCTACGAGTATTTAATAATATTCACGCCGCATCGTTACCGCAAAACGTCTACTACTGTGTCATCGCCGCCCGTGAGGGGGGCCACACCCCGGAGACGCGTGCCGCCTCTTCGGACATGCCACCACACCGTACGGCATGTATGAGGGCCCGGTGCGATGTTCCGGTGGCATTGCTACCCCCCAGGGACCCCGTCCCGCCTAACCCTGTACCGTTTGACCACGGGATCTAGCCCTTTGACTTTGCACGGACGGGCTTTGACCAGTGGAACTGTCCACCCGGTTGTGTTATGTCAGCCCATGGGAACACTTTGGAGCAATATCCGGGCCAAAGCCACAGCAAGACCCCCTCCGTGTAGCCCCGACGCGTCCGTTTCCCCCCTCCTGGTGCCGGCGGCAGCGCCGTCCGTGAGGGGGCACACATCGAAGACGCGGGCCGGGCGTTTGCAACCGCCACAACACTTCCAGACATGTGAGAGGCCGCCTACGCAAGATTTGGCGGCATGTGCTAGCCCCCGGAGGCCGCAGGCCACAGTCGTAGACACGCGAAGAGCAATCCGCGGAGAGGGAAGTGTTCAGATACTTCTCCATCACCAAAAACTATGAAAAATTACCATCAGTCCTATAGCACATGTGCCCACGTCGTGTAAAAAACTCATGATTTTATCGTGCTCCGAGTATTTTATAATATTCACGCCGCATCGTTACCGCAAAACGTCTACTACTGTGTCATCGCCGTCCGTGAGGGGGGCCACACCCCGGAGACTCGTGCCGCCTCTTCGGACATGCCACCACACCGTACGACATGTATGAAGGCCCGGTGCGATGCTCCGGTGGCATTGCTACACCCCCAGGGACCCCGTCCCGCCTAACCCTGTAGCATTTGACCACGGGATCTAGCCCTTTGACTTTGCACGGACGGGCTTTGACCAGTGGAACTCTCCACCCGGCTGTGTTAGGTCAGCCCATAGGAACACTTTGGAGCAACATCCGGGCCAAAGCCACAGCAAGAGCCCCTCCGTGTAGACCCGAGGCGTCCGTTTCCCCCCCTCCGAGTGACGGCGGCGCCGCCGTCCGTGAGGGGGG
>NW_025275158.1:0-1309 GCF_018294505.1 Triticum aestivum
ATGGTGATATGAGATGCCATGCTCCTTCCCAGACTCCAGGTTGGTGCATTGAAAACACTATCTATGGGCTTGGTGATTGGGGCGAATGTCCTTCCTGGAACGTGAGCGTGAATCTTCCAGCGCTCCTCTTCAGGCAGAGTGGCGTTGAAAGTCCCGGTGAAACTTGGTAGTCCAATGTCCAGGTACTTGGTAACTTCCTTCAAGTGAAATCCAAATGGTGTGCCTTCATCCGGTTGGGTGTACTTAATCTTCACGTTCGTCATCCTAATAGAGTAGAAAAGATGAGGAGTTAGAAAATGAGAGGAGAGTAGTGATCTATGGCTTTAACTTAGTGGTCGTGTCCTATAGTCAGCGTGTGCTCTGATACCATCTCTGTAGCGACCTGACCCGAATGGATCACGTCTACTGTGCTACGGTGTCATCCCTGGATCAGTAATGCTGACACCACACAGTACATCGAGGTTTTATAGCAGAGTTGCAATCACACACTTATTACATCGATGGCTAAAAAAAACTTATTACAATAATCATGGCTTAAGGCCATCTAATAACGATAACAGCGGAAGGCTTGGAAGATAAGTGAGTCCATCAACTCCATCGGCATCACTGAGTATAGAACCACGACCTAAACGCACCTCAATCGTCGTCTGAAAAGTCTGCAACATTAACGTTGCAGCCCGAAAATGGGTCAGCACATGGAATATGCTGGCAATGTAACACATAGAGAGTAATGAAACAATAAGCCTATACTACATGCATATTTGGCTGGTGGTAAGGCTCTACGGTTACAGTTTTTGCGAAAAGCAAATTTTTCCCTACATCAAAGGAATAATTTTGTTTAACTATCATGGTGGTTGTTAAACATTGAGAATGGTTGACAGCATCCTCAATCCCAATTAAAAGTACTCATTAAAAACCCAATAGCTTTTATTAGAAGTAACATGTTGAGATTCACAATGATATTCAAGTACTAGATACTCAAAACGTCCATAACCGGGGACACGGCTAATCATGATTAGTTTGTTACTCTGCAGAGGTTTGCGCACTTTTTCCCACAAGACTCGATCGCCTCCGTTTGTTTTCTCGCACTACATGGTGTTTGAGATACGGATGACCGAGACATAGTCTTTCAGAAGCGCTAGCACCTTACGATGGGTGGACCGGTACACCTACATCCCCTACATCTGCTAGTCCACCACTATAAGAGTTCGCACAACTTAGTCAACTATGCCAGAGCCCATAATGGCTTGTGGCTGCACACGTAAGTTACTAGTATGAAGTATCTTATGATCCCTTTGAGCCTGGGTGG
>NW_025275159.1:0-1309 GCF_018294505.1 Triticum aestivum
CAACTAAATTACCAGGTACTTTCGTTTCTTGGTAATGATTCTAATGTTCATGAGAATATGATGCTGCCTAAATTGGATACATTTGTTTTGCTTACAAATGAAGGGCCTAGCTTGGAGAAGGATGAACATTGGAGCAAGAACAAGCATGGAGATGATGGCATGCGCAAGGGGAACAAGAACGGAGTTACAAGTGATGATTTCAGGACTTTGAAGCCACCATAATGGGTGCATGAAGCCTTGGACGAAATATACAAGATGCCACTTCATAAATTTCGTCCCGAGGCTATTTTAGGTGCTGCGTCACCTTATTATTGGGCCAGGCCCATGTAATTTCGAAATACGTAAGTATAGGCTATTTTTAGAGTCCGTATGTGTGGGGAAACAAGAGATAGGGTTGATTTCGGACTCCTCCACCAAGGGCCACGAAATTCCCCCCTCTTCCTCCATATATACAGCCCTTAGGGCATCGTTTAGACTTTGGGTTTTGTTTAGATTAAAAGTTCGCCATAGCTGCAACTTCGCGTACTTCGTTTGTGTTCAACGACTAGACAAAGGCGTCATAGAACCCCACCTTGATCAATAAAGCTTTCATCTTATATTCGCAATATCCAGATTGCAATCTTAGTTTCTTGCTTGTTCTTCGTTTGCTCGCAGGAAACAGACCCTCGTGGTCAGGTTGATCGTGCTCCGGCGTGGTCAATAACCTCTCGGAGTTGGTTTAGCGATTGCTCAGGCGCGACGTCCTCGCATGTTCGTAGTCGGATCGTCAAAGTCGACTTCCACCAAAGCGAAATCCACCATCTCATCGAAAGACGGGACACCTTTACCTCTATCACACTCTGAAGTCAAATTCCACGTTAATGTATTCACACTCAGAATGCAAGTCTTCATTAATTGAAGACATACGTTACTTCGTGTGTTGCACATCTAAGTCATCAACATGCATAAGTGTTAGGAAGTGTGCCTGATCACAGGACATTTGAGGATTCCAAGATATTTAGCTCACACCGTAACTTGCAAAACCTCTTCTCATCCAAGGGCTTTGTGAAGATATCTGTCAATTGCTCTTCAGTGTTCACGTGTATGATATCAATATCTTCCTTCATAATATGATCTATGAGAAAGTGATGACGAATTTCAATGTGCTTTATCTTCGAGTGCTGAACTGGGTTGTTGGCAATCTTGATGGCGCTCTCGTTGTCGCAGTAGAGTGACACTTGCTTCAGATGAACGCCATAGTCTTTGAGTGTTTGCTTCAACCATAGTAGCTGAGCGCAGCAATACCCAGCAGCAATGTATTCAGATTCAG
>NW_025275160.1:0-1309 GCF_018294505.1 Triticum aestivum
GTGGCTCACAAGAAACCAACTTGATCACGGGCTCAACATAGCGGTCAGGTGACAACCTGGTAATACTTCTGAGAAGATATTCAGAAAATCACGAGCCACCGGTATGTTACTAAGCTCGAGAACAATCTTGCTTTTCAGGGCAAGACGATATGATCAATAGAGCAAGAATTTGAAATAATCCTAACTCATCGATCGAGGAGTGAACCAGGAGAATGGACTAGGTAGCACGATCAATCTTAGAATGATGATTCAATAACCAACACACTAAGAATAAAATTATTGTCTTTTAACTACCCAGCAACGAGGTTGCTAGGCGTATTGATTTCACACATCACAATTCATTTGTCGGTATTCCGGTTGCATCAACACGAGGGCCGAGGAATGAACAGTGATGGCAAGAAGTATCACTGTACCAAGAGTTCATGGGATGGTGTGCAATTCCTATAACAATCTCAGTATAGAATATGTAATACTCCAAGGTAGAGCAGAACCAAAAGCTGGATTGGCATTTGATCTGCGGAATACAACTACTTTGACCCAATCCTAGATATGGAAGAGGTACTGGAGTTTGTTTCTCCTAGTCGTTCTGCGATAGAATGGCTTGACGGACCACAGGAGTAATAGGCATCGATAAACGAACGCACGCATACTCTTGACTATCAATTGATAGACGAGGGTCAGAATGCAACTAAAGAGAGACAACTCAAAGGAACTTATGATTTTCTGAGTTGTGGATGCATGGTTTAGCATGTCGAACGAATTCCACATGTTTCTTCCGGATAACCCATGCAGAAAAGTAGAACTGGCAGAGTTACAATGTAGAATCGAGAACCCATCGAGAGCACTCTGATTGCGATCTTTCGATCAGCGAGGAACATCTGCCATAAGCGGTTCATAGTATTTGGAAGAAAGGAATACCACGAACATCGAGGACTATCGCAAAGGTTACTAATATCCTAAAGGAACTAGCAAACACTATCAACATGAAAAAGTAGGGTGGATCTCGGGTTCAAAAACCCAGGAACAGAATGCCTACTAACTAATAACATCACGGGATGCTTTCGAGAATAAAAGCCAGAATCATCACACTGGGATCACAAAACATTGCTAGATTACTAGGTGACTCCCTAAACACCTAGGGCCATAATAGTAACTCCAACATAAAGTCAAGGCAATAGAATACCTCAACTCAACAATTAGTGTGATTGATCTGACCAAAGGCACATCGGAAACAGGAGGAAGGGATCTGCAAATGCATCAGACTGTTTGGAAACCTGGGATGACTCGGACAGCATAACGGCTGTAAATG
>NW_025275161.1:0-1309 GCF_018294505.1 Triticum aestivum
GGTCCCATTGATCCAGAGCTGGTGATGATATCTGGTGGCGGGAGGTCCCATGGCTCCATAGCCATTGGAGATGGACTTATCCGTTGTCCTAGCACTCTCCCGGAGATCAAGGCGCGCCAGTCGAGCTCCGCTCCTGAGATAAGGCCTCATGAACGGCCAGTGCAACTCGCCATCAAGGTTAGTGATACGTACTCAGTTATCTTTCTCCATTACATTGTGTGCGCTTCCATCAATGATTACAAATGGTCATGTGAGTGGTGTTGCAGGCTGCTATACAGACTGAGAGAGATAGAACGGAGAAACTTCTGGCGGAGGCGGCGGAGAGGCAGCGGGAGATGGAGGAGAGGACGAGAAAGATGATGGAGGAGGAGAGGGCACGGAATGACATGCAGGCAAGGGCCATGTACGAGCTCCTTGTGGTAAGTTTCTTCTGCAGATTACTTGCTAGTCTTAACATTTGAGTCTCATTACTAAGTAGTATGACTCTGTTCTGAAAACCAAATGTGCAGTCTGTGTGCGAGAAGTCCGGTCAGCCCGCTCCGCCGATGCCAGTGATTGCTCCTGGGAGCACGGTGAGTTTAGTTTGAGGACATTACTTGGTAGTCTTAACATTTGTGTGTCGTAATGCTAACGAGACATTGGAAATGATCTTTGGTGCAGCTTAACTCCAGAAACGCATCACACGATCCTTCTCCAGGTAGCGGCACTAGCCACCCCGCTCCTACACCTCCCTGATCACGGTAAGTTTCTCTAGTGTTTTGCTTAACAAATGCATAAAGACCTAGACTTAGCTTTATTTCCTCCAATATGCTTACCATAATGACCTAGAGTTAGCTTATTTTCCTCCAAAATGACCCATTTTACCTAGGTTAGCTTATAAATGATGCAGTTCATCCAAGTTAGCTAAAAATGATCCATTTTACCTAGATTAGCTCCTAAATGATCCATTTTACCTACGTTAGCTTTAAAATGGCCCATTTCACCTAGGTTAACTCCAAAATGACCCATCTTACCTAGGTTATCTCATAAACGATCCATTTCAACTAATTTAGCTCATAAACGATCCATTTGACCTAAGTGAGCTAAAAAACGATCCATTTCACCTAAATTAGCTCTTAAATGATCCATTTCACCTAAGTTAGCTCAAAAAGATCCATTTCAACTAAATTAGCTCTAAAATGACCCATTTTACGTAGATGAGCTCCTAAATGATCCATTTTACCTACGTTAGCTTTAAAATGACCCATTTCACCTAGGTTAGCTCCAAAATGACCCATTTCACCTAGATTAGCTCCAAAATGACCCATTT
>NW_025275162.1:0-1309 GCF_018294505.1 Triticum aestivum
GTACTAAGATGTATCAGGACCTACGCCAGAGGTTCTGGTGGACTAGGATGAAGAGAGAAATCGCTCAGTATATTGCTAATTGCGACGTCTGTCGTCGTGTAAAGGCAGAGCATCAACGGCCTGCTGGCACCCTTCAACCCTTAGCTATTCCTGAATGGAAATGGGATAAAATTGGTATGGATTTCATTACCGGTTTTCCCAGGACCAAAAGAGGGAATAATGCCATTTTCGTCGTGGTCGATCGTCTTTCCAAGGTAGCTCATTTCCTACCTGTTCGTGAGAGTATAACCGCTAGTCAGCTGGCAGACTTATACATCTCCCGAATAGTGTCCCTCCATGGTGTTCCTTTGGAAATCAATTCGGATCGAGGAAGTCTTTTCACCTCTCGATTTTGGGAAAGTTTCCAAAATGCTATGGGAACCCGTCTTTCCTTCAGCACCGCTTTCCACCCTCAGTCAAGTGGTCAAGTGGAACGCGTCAACCAAATTCTAGAAGACATGCTTCGAGCCTCTGTTATCTCTTTCGGAATGGATTGGGAGAAGTGCCTTCCATTTGCCGAATTCGCTTACAACAACAGCTATCAATCTAGCTTGGGTAAAGCCCCTTTTGAAGTTCTCTATGGACGACGATGTTGAACACCCCTTAACTGGTCAGAGACCGGGGAAAGACAATTCTTTGGCCCGGATATGATTCAGGAAGCAGAAGAACAAGTTCGTATCGTTCGTGAAAAGTTGAAAACAGCCCAATCCCGTCAAAAGAGTCAATATGACCGAAAACATAAGGCTATGACCTTCGAGGTTGACGAGAAGGCTTATCTTTGGGTCACCCCTCTGAAGGGAACCCATCGCTTCGGTATCAAAGGCAAATTGGCTCCTCGTTACATTGGACCTTTTCGCATTCTTGCCAAACGAGGAGAAGTTGCCTACCAGTTGGAACTACCTCCGCATCTCTCCAGAGTTCACGATGTCTTCCACGTTTCTCAACTCAGGCGTTGCTTCTCGGATCCTATCCGTGAAGTGGACCACGAAACGCTTGATCTCCAAGATGATCTTACATATCGAGAGTACCCCATTCGTATCCTCGATCAAGCCGAGCGTACCACTCGACGTCATAATATCAAGTTCCTCAAAGTTCAGTGGTCTCATCATTCTGAGGATGAAGCAACTTGGGAAAGGGAGGATCGTCTTCGACTCGAGTATCCCGCCTTCTTCTCGGAGGAACCCAAATCTCGGGACGAGATTCTTTTGAGTGGGGGTGAGTTGTCACACCCTAGCTAGTCATGCATTAGAGTGTTGCATCATGTTTACTC